>NW_027525725.1:0-16443 GCF_052094955.1 Ictidomys tridecemlineatus | reverse complement strand
AACTTGACATAATAAAGCAGTTTCAAGTTCTATCTCTATGGTTTATTTGCTGTTGATGTAGCCCTAAGCAGAGACTTGCGAGAATCACTTCCTTGGAAAGGGCTTGGCAAGCTTCCAAAAAACTACGAGTTTCCTGAAATCTCAGCAAACACTTTTTCACCCAATCTTGATGATACTTTCTGTTAATGATCAATACACCTATTCCACTTGGCTCGCCAAATTTCGTTCTTCTAGGTTAAACCGTTTGTTTGCAGTAACCGTTTTCATTTTGAGGTTTCACTCTGTTTTCTCCTATAGGGATACATGTATTTGGAACTCTAAATCAAACACGGTTTGTGATAGCTCTTTGAAACTTGACACAAAAAAGCAGTTTCAAGTTCTATCTCTGTGGTTTGTTTGCTGTTGATGTAGCCCTAAGCAGAGACTGGCGAGAATCACTTTCATGGAAAGGGCTTGGCAAGCTTTTTAAAAACTACGAGTTTCCTGAAATCTCAGCAAACACGTTTTCACCCAATCTTGATGATACTTTCAGGTAATGATCAGTACACCAATCCCACTTGGCTCGCCAACTTTCGTTCTTCTAGGTTAAACCGTTCGTTTGCAGTAACCATTTTCATTTTGAGGTTTCACTCTGTTTTCTTTTATAGGGATACATGTATTTGGAACTCTAAATAAAAAACGGTTTGTGCTAGCTCTTTGAAACTTGACACAATAAAGCAGTTTCAAGTTCTATCTCTATGGTTTGTTTGCTGTTGATGTAGTCCTAAGCAGATACTGGCGAGAATCACTTTCATGGAAAGGGCTTGCCAAGCTTCCAAAAAACTACGAGTTGCCTGAAACCTCAGCAAACACTTTTTCACCCAATCTTGATGATACTTTCAGGTAATGATCAGTAAACCAATCCCACTTGGCTTGCCAAATTTCGTTCTTCTAGGTTAAACCGTTTGTTTGCAGTAACCGTTTTCATTTTGAGGGTTCACTCTGCTTTCTCCTATAGGGATACATGTATTTGGAACTCTAAATCAAACACGGTTTGTGCTAGGTCTTTGAAACTTGACACAATAAAGCAGTTTCAAGTTCTATCTCTATGGTTTGTTTGCTGTTGATGTAGCCCTAAGCAGAGACTGGCGAGAATCACTTTCATGGAAAGGGCTTGCCAAGCTTCCAAAAAACTACGAGTTGCCTGAAATCTCAGCAAACACGTTTTCACCCAATCTTGATGATACTTTCAGGTAATGATCAGTACACATATCCTACTTGGCTCGCCAAATTTCGTTCTTCTAGGTTAAACAGTTCGTTTGCAGTAACCGTTTTCATTTTGAGGTTTCACTCTGTTTTCTCCTATAGGGATACATGTATTTGGAACTCTAAATCAAACACGGTTTGTGCTAGCTCTTTGAAACTTGACACAATACGGCAGTTTCAAGTTCTATTTCTATGGTTTGTTTGCTGTTGCTGTAGCCCTAAGCAGAGACTGGCGAGAATCACTTTCATGGAAAGGGCTTGCCAAGCTTCCAAAAAATGAGTTGCCTGAAATCTCAGCAAACACATTTTCACCCAATCTTGATGATTCTTTCAGGTAATGATCAGTGCACCAATCCCACTTGGCTCGCTAAATTTCGTTCTTCTAGGTTAAACCGTTCGTTTGCAGTAACCGTTATCATTTTGAGGTTTCACTCTCTTTTCTCCTATAGGGATATATGTATTTGGAACTCTAAATCAAACACGGTTTGTGCTAGCTCTTTGAAACTTGACATAATAAAGCAGTTTTCAAGTTCTATCTCTATGGTTTATTTGCTGTTGATGTAGCCCTAAGAAGAGACTTGCGAGAATCACTTCCTTGGAAAGGGCTTGGCAAGCTTCCAAAAAACTACGAGTTTCCTGAAATCTCAGCAAACACTTTTTCACCCAATCTTGATGATACTTTCTGTTAATGATCAATACACCTATTCCACTTGGCTCGCCAAATTTCGTTCTTCTAGGTTAAACCGTTTGTTTGCAGTAACCGTTTTCATTTTGAGGTTTCACTCTGTTTTCTCCTATAGGGATACATGTATTTGGAACTCTAAATCAAACACGGTTTGTGATAGCTCTTTGAAACTTGACACAAAAAAGCAGTTTCAAGTTCTATCTCTGTGGTTTGTTTGCTGTTGATGTAGCCCTAAGCAGAGACTGGCGAGAATCACTTTCATGGAAAGGGCTTGGCAAGCTTTTTAAAAACTACGAGTTTCCTGAAATCTCAGCAAAACACGTTTTCACCCAATCTTGATGATACTTTCAGGTAATGATCAGTACACCAATCCCACTTGGCTCGCCAACTTTCGTTCTTCTAGGTTAAACCGTTCGTTTGCAGTAACCGTTTTCATTTTGAGGTTTCACTCTGTTTTCTCCTATAGGGATACATGTATTTGGAACTCTAAATCAAACACGGTTTGTGATAGCTCTTTGAAACTTGACACAAAAAAGCAGTTTCAAGTTCTATCTCTGTGGTTTGTTTGCTGTTGATGTAGCCCTAAGCAGAGACTGGCGAGAATCACTTTCATGGAAAGGGCTTGGCAAGCTTTTTAAAAACTACGAGTTTCCTGAAATCTCAGCAAACACGTTTTCACCCAATCTTGATGATACTTTCAGGTAATGATCAGTACACCAATCCCACTTGGCTCGCCAACTTTCGTTCTTCTAGGTTAAACCGTTCGTTTGCAGTAACCGTTTTCATTTTGAGGTTTCACTCTGTTTTCTTTTATAGGGATACATGTATTTGGAACTCTAAATAAAAAACGGTTTGTGCTAGCTCTTTGAAACTTGACACAATAAAGCAGTTTCAAGTTCTATCTCTATGGTTTGTTTGCTGTTGATGTAGTCCTAAGCAGATACTGGCGAGAATCACTTTCATGGAAAGGGCTTGCCAAGCTTCCAAAAAACTACGAGTTGCCTGAAACCTCAGCAAACACTTTTTCACCCAATCTTGATGATACTTTCAGGTAATGATCAGTAAACCAATCCCACTTGGCTTGCCAAATTTCGTTCTTCTAGGTTAAACCGTTTGTTTGCAGTAACCGTTTTCATTTTGAGGGTTCACTCTGCTTTCTCCTATAGGGATACATGTATTTGGAACTCTAAATCAAACACGGTTTGTGCTAGCTCTTTGAAACTTGACACAATAAAGCAGTTTCAAGTTCTATCTCTATGGTTTGTTTGCTGTTGATGTAGCCCTAAGCAGCGACTGGCGAGAATCACTTTCATGGAAACGGCTTGCCAAGGTTCCAAAAGACTAAGAGTTGCCTGAAATCTCAGCAAACACGTTTTCACCCAATCTTGATGATACTTTCAGGTAATGATCAGTACACCAATCCCACTTGGCTCGCCAAATTTCGTTCTTCTAGGTTAAACCGTTCGTTTGCAGTAACCGTTTTCATTTTGAGGTTTCACTCTGTTTTCTTTTATAGGAATACATGTATTTGGAACTCTAAATCAAACACGGTTTGTGCTAGCTCTTTGAAACTTGACACAATAAAGCAGTTTCAAGTTCTAACTCTATGGTTTGTTTGCTGTTGATGTAGTCCTAAGCAGAGACTGGCGAGAAACACTTTCATGGAAAGGGCTTGCCAAGCTTCCAAAAAACTACGAGTTGCCTGAAATCTCAGCAAACACTTTGTCACCCAATCTTGATGATACTTTCAGGTAATGATCAGTACAACAAACCCACTTGGCTCGCCAAACTTCGTTCTTCTAGGTTCAACCATTCGTTTGCAGTAACCGTTTTCATTTTGAGGTTTCAGTCTGTTTTCTCCTATAGGGATACATGTATTTGGAACTCTAAATCAAACACGGTTTGTGCTAGCTCTTTGAAACTTGACACAATACGGCAGTTTCAAGTTCTATCTCTATGGTTTGTTTGCTGTTGATGTAGCCCTAAGCAGAGACTGGCCAGAATCACTTTCATGGAAAGGGCTTGCCAAGCTTACAAAAAATACGAGTTGCCTGAAATCTCAGCAAACACTTTTTCACCCAATCTTGATGATACTTTCAGGTAATGATCAGTACACATATCCCACTTGGCTCGCCAAATTTCGTTCTTCTAGGTTAAACAGTTCGTTTGCAGTAACCGTTTTCATTTTGAGGTTTCACTCTGTTTTCTCCTATAGGGATACATGTATTTGGAACTCTAAATCAAACACGGTTTGTGCTAGCTCTTTGAAACTTGACACAATACGGCAGTTTCAAGTTCTATTTCTATGGTTTGTTTGCTGTTGCTGTAGCCCTAAGCAGAGACTGGCGAGAATCACTTTCATGGAAAGGGCTTGCCAAGCTTCCAAAAAAATACGAGTTGCCTGAAATCTCAGCAAACACTTTTTCACCCAATCTTGATGATACTTTCAGGTAATGATCAGTACACCAATCCCACTTGGCTCGCCAAATCTTGTTCTTCTAGGTTCAACCGTTCGTTTGCAGTAACAGTTTTCATTTTGAGGTTTCACTCTGTTTTCTCCTATAGGGATACATGTATTTGGAACTCTAAATCAAACAGGGTTTGTGCTAGCTCTTTGAAACTTGACACAATAAAGCAGTTTCAAGTTCTATCTGTATGGTTTGTTTGCTGTTGATGTAGCCCTAAGAAGAGACTGGCGAGATTCACTTTCATGAAAAGGGCTTGCGAAGCTTCCAAAAAACTACGAGTTGCCTGAAATCTCAGCAAACACTTTTTCACCCAATCTTGATGATACTTTCAGGTAATGATCAGTACACCAATCCCACCTGGCTCGCTAAATTTCGTTCTTCTAGGTTAAACCGTTCGTTTGCAGTAACCGTTTTCATTTTGAGGTTTCACTCTGTTTTCTTCTATAGGGATATATGTATTTGGAACTCTAAATCAAACACGGTTTGTGCTAGCTCTTTGAAACTTGACACAATGAAGCAGTTTCAAGTTCTATCTGTATGGTTTGTTTGCTGTTGATGTAGCCCTAAGCAGAGACTGGCGAGAATCACTTTCATGGAAAGGGCTTGCCAAGGTTCCAAAAAACTACGAGTTGCCTGAAATCTCAGCAAACACGTTTTCACCCAATCTTGATGATACTTTCAGGTAATGATCAGTACACCAATCCCACTTGGCTCGCCAAATTTCGTTCTTCTAGGTTAAACCGTTCGTTTGCAGTAACCGGTTTCATTTTGAGGTTTCACTCTGTTTTCTCCTATAGGGATACATGTATTTGGAACTCTAAATCAAACACGGTTTGAGGTAGCTCTTTGAAACTTGACACAATAAAGCAGTTTCAAGTTCTATCTCTATGGTTTGTTTGCTGTTGATGTAGCCCTAAGCAGAGACTGGCGAGAATCACTTTCATGAAAAGGGCTTGGCAAGCTTCCAAAAAACTATGAGTTGCCTTAAGTCTCAGCAAACACGTTTTCACCCAATCTTGATGGTACTTTCAGGTAATGATCAGTACACCAATCCCACTTGGCTCGCCAAATTTCGTTCTTCTAGGTTAAACCGTTCGTTTGCAGTAACCGTTTTCATTTTGAGGTTTCACTCTGTTTTCTTTTATAGGAATACATGTATTTGGAACTCTAAATCAAACACGGTTTGTGCTAGCTCTTTGAAACTTGACACAATAAAGCAGTTTCAAGTTCTAACTCTATGGTTTGTTTGCTGTTGATGTAGTCCTAAGCAGAGACTGGCGAGAAACACTTTCATGGAAAGGGCTTGCCAAGCTTCCAAAAAACTACGAGTTGCCTGAAATCTCAGCAAACACTTTGTCACCCAATCTTGATGATACTTTCAGGTAATGATCAGTACACCAATCCCACTTGGCTCGCCAAATTTCGTTCTTCTAGGTTAAACCGTTCGTTTGCAGTAACCGTTTTCATTTTGAGGTTTCACTCTGTTTTCTTTTATAGGGATACATGTATTTGGAACTCTAAATAAAAAACGGTTTGTGCTAGCTCTTTGAAACTTGACACAATAAAGCAGTTTCAAGTTCTATCTCTATGGTTTGTTTGCTGTTGATGTAGTCCTAAGCAGATACTGGCGAGAATCACTTTCATGGAAAGGGCTTGCCAAGCTTCCAAAAAACTACGAGTTGCCTGAAACCTCAGCAAACACTTTTTCACCCAATCTTGATGATACTTTCAGGTAATGATCAGTAAACCAATCCCACTTGGCTTGCCAAATTTCGTTCTTCTAGGTTAAACCGTTTGTTTGCAGTAACCGTTTTCATTTTGAGGGTTCACTCTGCTTTCTCCTATAGGGATACATGTATTTGGAACTCTAAATCAAACACGGTTTGTGCTAGCTCTTTGAAACTTGACACAATAAAGCAGTTTCAAGTTCTATCTCTATGGTTTGTTTGCTGTTGATGTAGCCCTAAGCAGCGACTGGCGAGAATCACTTTCATGGAAAGGGCTTGCCAAGGTTCCAAAAGACTAAGAGTTGCCTGAAATCTCAGCAAACACGTTTTCACCCAATCTTGATGATACTTTCAGGTAATGATCAGTACACCAATCCCACTTGGCTCGCCAAATTTCGTTCTTCTAGGTTAAACCGTTCGTTTGCAGTAACCGTTTTCATTTTGAGGTTTCACTCTGTTTTCTTTTATAGGAATACATGTATTTGGAACTCTAAATCAAACACGGTTTGTGCTAGCTCTTTGAAACTTGACACAATAAAGCAGTTTCAAGTTCTAACTCTATGATTTGTTTGCTGTTGATGTAGTCCTTAGCAGAGACTGGCGAGAAACACTTTCATGGAAACGGCTTGCCAAGCTTCCAAAAAACTACGAGTTGCCTGAAATCTCAGCAAACACTTTGTCACCCAATCTTGATGATACTTTCAGGTAATGATCAGTAAACCAATCCCACTTGGCTCGCCAACTTTCGTTCTTCTAGGTTAAACCGTTTGTTTGCAGTAACCGTTTTCATTTTGAGGGTTCACTCTGCTTTCTCCTATAGGGATACATGTATTTGGAACTCTAAATCAAACACGGTTTGTGCTAGCTCTTTGAAACTTGACACAATAAAGCAGTTTCAAGTTCTATCTCTATGGTTTGTTTGCTGTTGATGTAGCCCTAAGCAGAGACTGGCCAGAATCACTTTCATGGAAAGGGCTTGCCAAGCTTACAAAAAATACGAGTTGCCTGAAATCTCAGCAAACACTTTTTCACCCAATCTTGATGATACTTTCAGGTAATGATCAGTACACATATCCCACTTGGCTCGCCAAATTTCGTTCTTCTAGGTTAAACAGTTCGTTTGCAGTAACCGTTTTCATTTTGAGGTTTCACTCTGTTTTCTCCTATAGGGATACATGTATTTGGAACTCTAAATCAAACACGGTTTGTGCTAGCTCTTTGAAACTTGACACAATACGGCAGTTTCAAGTTCTATTTCTATGGTTTGTTTGCTGTTGCTGTAGCCCTAAGCAGAGACTGGCGAGAATCACTTTCATGGAAAGGGCTTGCCAAGCTTCCAAAAAAATACGAGTTGCCTGAAATCTCAGCAAACACTTTTTCACCCAATCTTGATGATACTTTCAGGTAATGATCAGTACACCAATCCCACTTGGCTCGCCAAATCTTGTTCTTCTAGGTTCAACCGTTCGTTTGCAGTAACAGTTTTCATTTTGAGGTTTCACTCTGTTTTCTCCTATAGGGATACATGTATTTGGAACTCTAAATCAAACAGGGTTTGTGCTAGCTCTTTGAAACTTGACACAATAAAGCAGTTTCAAGTTCTATCTGTATGGTTTGTTTGCTGTTGATGTAGCCCTAAGAAGAGACTGGCGAGATTCACTTTCATGAAAAGGGCTTGCGAAGCTTCCAAAAAACTACGAGTTGCCTGAAATCTCAGCAAACACTTTTTCACCCAATCTTGATGATACTTTCAGGTAATGATCAGTACACCAATCCCACCTGGCTCGCTAAATTTCGTTCTCCTAGGTTAAACCGTTCGTTTGCAGTAACCGTTTTCATTTTGAGGTTTCACTCTGTTTTCTTCTATAGGGATATATGTATTTGGAACTCTAAATCAAACACGGTTTGTGCTAGCTCTTTGAAACTTGACACAATGAAGCAGTTTCAAGTTCTATCTGTATGGTTTGTTTGCTGTTGATGTAGCCCTAAGCAGAGACTGGCGAGAATCACTTTCATGGAAAGGGCTTGCCAAGGTTCCAAAAAACTACGAGTTGCCTGAAATCTCAGCAAACACGTTTTCACCCAATCTTGATGATACTTTCAGGTAATGATCAGTACACCAATCCCACTTGGCTCGCCAAATTTCGTTCTTCTAGGTTAAACCGTTCGTTTGCAGTAACCGGTTTCATTTTGAGGTTTCACTCTGTTTTCTCCTATAGGGATACATGTATTTGGAACTCTAAATCAAACACGGTTTGAGGTAGCTCTTTGAAACTTGACACAATAAAGCAGTTTCAAGTTCTATCTCTATGGTTTGTTTGCTGTTGATGTAGCCCTAAGCAGAGACTGGCGAGAATCACTTTCATGAAAAGGGCTTGGCAAGCTTCCAAAAAACTATGAGTTGCCTTAAGTCTCAGCAAACACGTTTTCACCCAATCTTGATGGTACTTTCAGGTAATGATCAGTACACCAATCCCACTTGGCTCGCCAAATTTCGTTCTTCTAGGTTAAACCGTTCGTTTGCAGTAACCGTTTTCATTTTGAGGTTTCACTCTGTTTTCTTTTATAGGAATACATGTATTTGGAACTCTAAATCAAACACGGTTTGTGCTAGCTCTTTGAAACTTGACACAATAAAGCAGTTTCAAGTTCTAACTCTATGGTTTGTTTGCTGTTGATGTAGTCCTAAGCAGAGACTGGCGAGAAACACTTTCATGGAAAGGGCTTGCCAAGCTTCCAAAAAACTACGAGTTGCCTGAAATCTCAGCAAACACTTTGTCACCCAATCTTGATGATACTTTCAGATAATGATCAGTAAACCAATCCCACTTGGCTCGCCAACTTTCGTTCTTCTAGGTTAAACCGTTTGTTTGCAGTAACCGTTTTCATTTTGAGGGTTCACTCAGCTTTCTCCTATAGGGATACATGTATTTGGAACTCTAAATCAAACACGGTTTGTGCTAGCTCTTTGAAACTTGACACAATAAAGCAGTTTCAAGTTCTATCTCTATGGTTTGTTTGCTGTTGATGTAGCCCTAAGCAGAGACTGGCCAGAATCACTTTCATGGAAAGGGCTTGCCAAGCTTACAAAAAATACGAGTTGCCTGAAACCTCAGCAAACACTTTTTCACCCAATCTTGATGATACTTTCAGGTAATGATCAGTAAACCAATCCCACTTGGCTTGCCAAATTTCGTTCTTCTAGGTTAAACAGTTCGTTTGCAGTAACCGTTTTCATTTTGAGGTTTCACTCTGTTTTCTCCTATAGGGATACATGTATTTGGAACTCTAAATCAAACACGGTTTGTGCTAGCTCTTTGAAACTTGACACAATACGGCAGTTTCAAGTTCTATTTCTATGGTTTGTTTGCTGTTGCTGTAGCCCTAAGCAGAGACTGGCGAGAATCACTTTCATGGAAAGGGCTTGCCAAGCTTCCAAAAAAATACGAGTTGCCTGAAATCTCAGCAAACACTTTTTCACCCAATCTTGATGATACTTTCAGGTAATGATCAGTGCACCAATCCCACTTGGCTCGCTAAATTTCGTTCTTCTAGGTTAAACCGTTCGTTTGCAGTAACCGTTATCATTTTGAGGTTTCACTCTCTTTTCTCCTATAGGGATATATGTATTTGGAACTCTAAATCAAACACGGTTTGTGCTAGCTCTTTGAAACTTGACATAATAAAGCAGTTTCAAGTTCTATCTCTATGGTTTATTTGCTGTTGATGTAGCCCTAAGCAGAGACTTGCGAGAATCACTTCCTTGGAAAGGGCTTGGCAAGCTTCCAAAAAACTACGAGTTTCCTGAAATCTCAGCAAACACTTTTTCACCCAATCTTGATGATACTTTCTGTTAATGATCAATACACCTATTCCACTTGGCTCGCCAAATTTTGTTCTTCTAGGTTAAACCGTTTGTTTGCAGTAACCGTTTTCATTTTGAGGTTTCACTCTGTTTTCTCCTATAGGGATACATGTATTTGGAACTCTAAATCAAACACGGTTTGTGATAGCTCTTTGAAACTTGACACAAAAAAGCAGTTTCAAGTTCTATCTCTGTGGTTTGTTTGCTGTTGATGTAGCCCTAAGCAGAGACTGGCGAGAATCACTTTCATGGAAAGGGCTTGGCAAGCTTTTTAAAAACTACGAGTTTCCTGAAATCTCAGCAAACACGTTTTCACCCAATCTTGATGATACTTTCAGGTAATGATCAGTACACCAATCCCACTTGGCTCGCCAACTTTCGTTCTTCTAGGTTAAACCGTTCGTTTGCAGTAACCGTTTTCATTTTGAGGTTTCACTCTGTTTTCTTTTATAGGGATACATGTATTTGGAACTCTAAATAAAAAACGGTTTGTGCTAGCTCTTTGAAACTTGACACAATAAAGCAGTTTCAAGTTCTATCTCTATGGTTTGTTTGCTGTTGATGTAGTCCTAAGCAGATACTGGCGAGAATCACTTTCATGGAAAGGGCTTGCCAAGCTTCCAAAAAACTACGAGTTGCCTGAAACCTCAGCAAACACTTTTTCACCCAATCTTGATGATACTTTCAGGTAATGATCAGTAAACCAATCCCACTTGGCTTGCCAAATTTCGTTCTTCTAGGTTAAACCGTTTGTTTGCAGTAACCGTTTTCATTTTGAGGGTTCACTCTGCTTTCTCCTATAGGGATACATGTATTTGGAACTCTAAATCAAACACGGTTTGTGCTAGGTCTTTGAAACTTGACACAATAAAGCAGTTTCAAGTTCTATCTCTATGGTTTGTTTGCTGTTGATGTAGCCCTAAGCAGAGACTGGCGAGAATCACTTTCATGGAAAGGGCTTGCCAAGCTTCCAAAAAACTACGAGTTGCCTGAAATCTCAGCAAACACGTTTTCACCCAATCTTGATGATACTTTCAGGTAATGATCAGTACACATATCCCACTTGGCTCGCCAAATTTCGTTCTTCTAGGTTAAACAGTTCGTTTGCAGTAACCGTTTTCATTTTGAGGTTTCACTCTGTTTTCTCCTATAGGGATACATGTATTTGGAACTCTAAATCAAACACGGTTTGTGCTAGCTCTTTGAAACTTGACACAATACGGCAGTTTCAAGTTCTATTTCTATGGTTTGTTTGCTGTTGCTGTAGCCCTAAGCAGAGACTGGCGAGAATCACTTTCATGGAAAGGGCTTGCCAAGCTTCCAAAAAATGAGTTGCCTGAAATCTCAGCAAACACATTTTCACCCAATCTTGATGATTCTTTCAGGTAATGATCAGTGCACCAATCCCACTTGGCTCGCTAAATTTCGTTCTTCTAGTTAAACCGTTCGTTTGCAGTAACCGTTATCATTTTGAGGTTTCACTCTCTTTTCTCCTATAGGGATATATGTATTTGGAACTCTAAATCAAACACGGTTTGTGCTAGCTCTTTGAAACTTGACATAATAAAGCAGTTTCAAGTTCTATCTCTATGGTTTATTTGCTGTTGATGTAGCCCTAAGAAGAGACTTGCGAGAATCACTTCCTTGGAAAGGGCTTGGCAAGCTTCCAAAAAACTACGAGTTTCCTGAAATCTCAGCAAACACTTTTTCACCCAATCTTGATGATACTTTCTGTTAATGATCAATACACCTATTCCACTTGGCTCGCCAAATTTCGTTCTTCTAGGTTAAACCGTTTGTTTGCAGTAACCGTTTTAATTTTGAGGTTTCACTCTGTTTTCTCCTATAGGGATACATGTATTTGGAACTCTAAATCAAACACGGTTTGTGATAGCTCTTTGAAACTTGACACAAAAAAGCAGTTTCAAGTTCTATCTCTGTGGTTTGTTTGCTGTTGATGTAGCCCTAAGCAGAGACTGGCGAGAATCACTTTCATGGAAAGGGCTTGGCAAGCTTTTTAAAAACTACGAGTTTCCTGAAATCTCAGCAAACACGTTTTCACCCAATCTTGATGATACTTTCAGGTAATGATCAGTACACCAATCCCACTTGGCTCGCCAACTTTCGTTCTTCTAGGTTAAACCGTTCGTTTGCAGTAACCGTTTTCATTTTGAGGTTTCACTCTGTTTTCTTTTATAGGGATACATGTATTTGGAACTCTAAATAAAAAACAGTTTGTGCTAGCTCTTTGAAACTTGACACAATAAAGCAGTTTCAAGTTCTATCTCTATGGTTTGTTTGCTGTTGATGTAGTCCTAAGCAGATACTGGCGAGAATCACTTTCATGGAAAGGGCTTGCCAAGCTTCCAAAAAACTACGAGTTGCCTGAAACCTCAGCAAACACTTTTTCACCCAATCTTGATGATACTTTCAGGTAATGATCAGTAAACCAATCCCACTTGGCTTGCCAAATTTCGTTCTTCTAGGTTAAACCGTTTGTTTGCAGTAACCGTTTTCATTTTGAGGGTTCACTCTGCTTTCTCCTATAGGGATACATGTATTTGGAACTCTAAATCAAACACGGTTTGTGCTAGCTCTTTGAAACTTGACACAATAAAGCAGTTTCAAGTTCTATCTCTATGGTTTGTTTGCTGTTGATGTAGCCCTAAGCAGAGACTGGCCAGAATCACTTTCATGGAAAGGGCTTGCCAAGCTTACAAAAGACTAAGAGTTGCCTGAAATCTCAGCAAACACGTTTTCACCCAATCTTGATGATACTTTCAGGTAATGATCAGTACACCAATCCCACTTGGCTCGCCAAATTTCGTTCTTCTAGGTTAAACCGTTCGTTTGCAGTAACCGTTTTCATTTTGAGGTTTCACTCTGTTTTCTTTTATAGGAATACATGTATTTGGAACTCTAAATCAAACACGGTTTGTGCTAGCTCTTTGAAACTTGACACAATAAAGCAGTTTCAAGTTCTAACTCTATGGTTTGTTTGCTGTTGATGTAGTCCTAAGCAGAGACTGGCGAGAAACACTTTCATGGAAAGGGCTTGCCAAGCTTCCAAAAAACTACGAGTTGCCTGAAATCTCAGCAAACACTTTGTCACCCAATCTTGATGATACTTTCAGGTAATGATCAGTAAACCAATCCCACTTGGCTCGCCAACTTTCGTTCTTCTAGGTTAAACCGTTTGTTTGCAGTAACCGTTTTCATTTTGAGGGTTCACTCTGCTTTCTCCTATAGGGATACATGTATTTGGAACTCTAAATCAAACACGGTTTGTGCTAGCTCTTTGAAACTTGACACAATAAAGCAGTTTCAAGTTCTATCTCTATGGTTTGTTTGCTGTTGATGTAGCCCTAAGCAGAGACTGGCCAGAATCACTTTCATGGAAAGGGCTTGCCAAGCTTACAAACAATACGAGTTGCCTGAAATCTCAGCAAACACTTTTTCACCCAATCTTGATGATACTTTCAGGTAATGATCAGTACACATATCCCACTTGGCTCGCCAAATTTCGTTCTTCTAGGTTAAACAGTTCGTTTGCAGTAACCCTTTTCATTTTGAGGTTTCACTCTGTTTTCTCCTATAGGGATACATGTATTTGGAACTCTAAATCAAACACGGTTTGTGCTAGCTCTTTGAAACTTGACACAATACGGCAGTTTCAAGTTCTATTTCTATGGTTTGTTTGCTGTTGCTGTAGCCCTAAGCAGAGACTGGCGAGAATCACTTTCATGGAAAGGGCTTGCCAAGCTTCCAAAAAAATACGAGTTGCCTGAAATCTCAGCAAACACTTTTTCACCCAATCTTGATGATACTTTCAGGTAATGATCAGTAAACCAATCCCACTTGGCTTGCCAAATTTCGTTCTTCTAGGTTAAACCGTTTGTTTGCAGTAACCGTTTTCATTTTGAGGGTTCACTCTGCTTTCTCCTATAGGGATACATGTATTTGGAACTCTAAATCAAACACGGTTTGTGCTAGCTCTTTGAAACTTGACACAATAAAGCAGTTTCAAGTTCTATCTCTATGGTTTGTTTGCTGTTGATGTAGCCCTAAGCAGCGACTGGCGAGAATCACTTTCATGGAAAGGGCTTGCCAAGGTTTCAAAAGACTAAGAGTTGCCTGAAATCTCAGCAAACACGTTTTCACCCAATCTTGATGATACTTTCAGGTAATGATCAGTACACCAATCCCACTTGGCTCGCCAAATTTCGTTCTTCTAGGTTAAACCGTTCGTTTGCAGTAACCGTTTTCATTTTGAGGTTTCACTCTGTTTTCTTTTATAGGAATACATGTATTTGGAACTCTAAATCAAACACGGTTTGTGCTAGCTCTTTGAAACTTGACACAATAAAGCAGTTTCAAGTTCTAACTCTATGGTTTGTTTGCTGTTGATGTAGTCCTAAGCAGAGACTGGCGAGAAACACTTTCATGGAAAGGGCTTGCCAAGCTTCCAAAAAACTACGAGTTGCCTGAAATCTCAGCAAACACTTTGTCACCCAATCTTGATGATACTTTCAGGTAATGATCAGTAAACCAATCCCACTTGGCTCGCCAACTTTCGTTCTTCTAGGTTAAACCGTTTGTTTGCAGTAACCGTTTTCATTTTGAGGGTTCACTCTGCTTTCTCCTATAGGGATACATGTATTTGGAACTCTAAATCAAACACGGTTTGTGCTAGCTCTTTGAAACTTGACACAATAAAGCAGTTTCAAGTTCTATCTCTATGGTTTGTTTGCTGTTGATGTAGCCCTAAGCAGAGACTGGCCAGAATCACTTTCATGGAAAGGGCTTGCCAAGCTTACAAAAAATACGAGTTGCCTGAAATCTCAGCAAACACTTTTTCACCCAATCTTGATGATACTTTCAGGTAATGATCAGTACACATATCCCACTTGGCTCGCCAAATTTCGTTCTTCTAGGTTAAACAGTTCGTTTGCAGTAACCGTTTTCATTTTGAGGTTTCACTCTGTTTTCTCCTATAGGGATACATGTATTTGGAACTCTAAATCAAACACGGTTTGTGCTAGCTCTTTGAAACTTGACACAATACGGCAGTTTCAAGTTCTATTTCTATGGTTTGTTTGCTGTTGCTGTAGCCCTAAGCAGAGACTGGCGAGAATCACTTTCATGGAAAGGGCTTGCCAAGCTTCCAAAAAAATACGAGTTGCCTGAAATCTCAGCAAACACTTTTTCACCCAATCTTGATGATACTTTCAGGTAATGATCAGTACACCAATCCCACTTGGCTCGCCAAATCTTGTTCTTCTAGGTTCAACCGTTCGTTTGCAGTAACAGTTTTCATTTTGAGGTTTCACTCTGTTTTCTCCTATAGGGATACATGTATTTGGAACTCTAAATCAAACAGGGTTTGTGCTAGCTCTTTGAAACTTGACACAATAAAGCAGTTTCAAGTTCTATCTGTATGGTTTGTTTGCTGTTGATGTAGCCCTAAGAAGAGACTGGCGAGATTCACTTTCATGAAAAGGGCTTGCGAAGCTTCCAAAAAACTACAAGTTGCCTGAAATCTCAGCAAACACTTTTTCAACCAATCTTGATGATACTTTCAGGTAATGATCAGTACACCAATCCTACTTGGCCCGCCAAATTTCGTTCTTCTAGGTTAAACCGTTCGTTTGCAGTAACCGTTTTCATTTTGAGGTTTCACTCTGTTTTCTTCTATAGGGATACATGTATGTGGAACTCTAAATCAAACACGGTTTGTGCTAGCTCTTCGAAACTTGACACAATAAAGCAGTTTCAAGTTCTATCTCTATGGTTTGTTTGCTGTTGATTTACCCTAAGCAGACACTGGCGAGAATCACTTTAATGGAAAGGGCTTGCCAAGCTTCCAAAAAATGAGTTGCCTGAAATCTCAGCAAACACTTTTTCACCCAATCTTGATGATACTTTCAGGTAATGATCAGTACACCAATCCCACCTGGCTCGCTAAATTTCGTTCTTCTAGGTTAAACCGTTCGTTTGCAGTAACCGTTTTCATTTTGAGGTTTCACTCTGTTTTCTATAGGGATATATGTATTTGGAACTCTAAATCAAACACGGTTTGTGCTAGCTCTTTGAAACTTGACACAATGAAGCAGTTTCAAGTTCTATCTGTATGGTTTGTTTGCTGTTGATGTAGCCCTAAGCAGAGACTGGCGAGAATCACTTTCATGGAAAGGGCTTGCCAAGGTTCCAAAAAACTACGAGTTGCCTGAAATCTCAGCAAACACGTTTTCACCCAATCTTGATGATACTTTCAGGTAATGATCAGTACACCAATCCCACTTGGCTCGCCAAATTTCGTTCTTCTAGGTTAAACCGTTCGTTTGCAGTAACCGGTTTCATTTTGAGGTTTCACTCTGTTTTCTCCTATAGGGATACATGTATTTGGAACTCTAAATCAAACACGGTTTGAGGTAGCTCTTTGAAACTTGACAC
>NW_027525724.1:0-16446 GCF_052094955.1 Ictidomys tridecemlineatus | reverse complement strand
AGAAGGACTGTTAGAGAGAGCAGAGTTTGGAGACTGGGGTGCAAAAAACTGTTACAGAAAGTAGAGTTTCGAGACTGGGGATCAGATGAATCTTACAGAGAGCAGAGTTTGGAGACTTAGGTTCAAAAGGAGTGTTGCAGAGATCAGATGTTGGAGACTGGGGTGGAGAAGCATCGTTGCAGAGAGAAGAGGTTAAAGACTGGGGTGCAGGATGTCTCTTACAGACAGCAGAGGTTGGAGACTGTTGTGCAGAAGGACTGTTACAGAGTGCAGAGTTTAAAGATTGGGTGGCAGAAGACTTTTACAGAGAGCAGAGTTGGGAGACTGAGGTGCTGAAGGACTGTTACAGAGAGAAGAGGTTGGAGACTGGGGAGCATAAGGGTCATTGGAAAGAGCAGGGTTTTGAGACTGAGGTGCAGAAGAACTGTTTAGAAAGCAAATGTTGGAGACTTGGGCACAGAAGGACTGTTGCAGAGAGCAGAATTTTGTTACTTGGGTGCAGAAGGACTGTTGTAGAGCAGAGGTTTTAGACTGGGGTGCAGAAGTACTGTTACAGAGAGCAGAATTTGGAGACTGAGGCGCAGAAGGACAGTTTCAGAGATTAGAGGTTTGAGACTGAGGTGCAGTAGGATCATTGCAGAGAGCAGAGGTTGGAGACTGGGGTGCAGAAGGATCGTTGCAGACAGCAGATGTTGGAGACTGGGGTGCAGAAGGCCTGGTACAAAGAGAATAGTTTAGAGACTGGAGTGCAGAAGGCCTGTTACAGAGAGGAAAGGTTGGAGACTGGTGTGCAGAAGGACAGTTATAGAGAGCAGAGTTTGGAGACAGGGTTGCTGAAAGATCTTACAGAGAGCAGAGGTTGGAGACTGAGGTGCCGTTGGACTGTTACCGAGAGCAGTGTTTGGAGACTGGGGTGCAGAAGGATCGTGAAGAGAGCAGAGTTTTCAGACTGAGGTTCAGTAGGACTGTTACAAGGAGTAGAGGTTTCAGACTGAGGTGTAGAATCACTGTTACAGAAAACAGAGTTTGGAGACTGAGGTGCATAAGGACTGTTAGAGAAAGCAGATGCTGTAAATTGGGGTGCAGAAGGACCGTTAGAGAGACCAGACTTTGGAGACTGCGGTATAGAAAAACTGTTACAGAGAGCAGAGGTTGGAGACTGGGGTGCAGAAGGAATATTACAGAGAGCACAGGTTGGAGAGTGCAGAATGATAGATACAGAGAGCAGAGGTTTGAGATGGAGGTTCAAAAGGACTGATACAGCAAGCAGAGTTTGGAGACTGGGGTGCTGAAAGACCGTTACTGAGAGAAGAGGTTGGAGACTGGGGACCTCAAGGACTGTTGCAGAGGACAGAGGTTGGAGACTGGGGTTTCACAGGACACTTGCAGAAGGCCGAGGTTAAAGACTGGGGTGGAGAAGGAATGTTACAGAGAGCAGAGATTGGAGACTGGCGTCCAGAAGGATCATTGCAGAGAGGAGAGTTTGGAGATTGGGGTGCCGAAGGACTGTTGCAGAGAGCAGATGTTGGCCATGAGGTGAAGAAAAACTGTTGCAGAGAGCAGAGGTTAGAGTCTGATTTGCAGAAAGACTCTTACAGAGAGCAGAGTTTGGAGACTGGGGTGCAGAAGGACTGTTTCAGAGAGCAGAGTTTGGAGACTGTGGTGCAGAAGGACTTTTGCAGAGATAAGAGGTTAAAGACTGTGGTGCAGTAGGATCATTGCAGAGAGCAAAGGTTGGAGCCTGGGGTGCCAAAGGATCCTTGGAGAGAGCAGATTTTGAAGACAGGGGTGCAGAAGGCCTGCTACAGAGAGCAGAGTTTGGAGACTGATGTGCGGAAACACTGTTACAGAAACTAGAGTTTGGAAATTGCAGTGCAGAAGAAACGTTACAGAGACCAGAGTTTGGAGACTGCGGTATAGAAAAACTGTTACAGAGCACAGAGTTTAGAGACGGGGGTGCAGAAGGACTGTTGCAGAGAGCAGAGGTTGGAAACTAGGGTGTAGAAAGACTGTTGCAGAGAGTAGACGTTGGAGACTGGAGTGCAGAAGGACTGTTGCAGAGAGCAGAGGTTGGAGACTGAGGTGCAGAAGGACTGTTACTAAGAGCAGATTTTTGAGACTGAGGTGCAGAAGGACTGTTACAGAGAGCAGAGGTTGGATACTAGGGTTCAGATGCATCTTACAGAGAGCAGAGGTTGAAGACTTGAATGCAAATGGACTGTTGCAGAGAGCAGAGGTTGGAGACTGGAGTGCAGAAGATCTGTTACAGAAAGCAGAGTTTGAAAACTGAGGTGAAGAAAGATCGTTGCAGAGAGCAGAGTTTTCAGACTGAGGTGCAGAAGGACTGTTGCAGAGAGCAGATGTTGGAGACTGGGGTGCAGAAGAAATATTACAGAGACTAGAGGTTATAGATTGGGGTTCAAAAGGCCTGTTACAGAGAGCAGAGGTTGGAGACTGGGGTGTAGAAGGACTGTTACAGAGAGTAGAGTTTGGATACGGGGTTGCAGAAGGATCTTAAAGAGAGAAGAGTTTGAAGACTGAGGTGCAGCAGGAGTGTTACAGAGAGCAGAGTTTGAAGATGGGGTGCAGAAGGATCATTGCAGAGCACAGAGTTTTCAGACTGAAGTGCAGAAGGACTGTTGCAGAGAGCAGTTTTTGGAGACACGGGTGCAGAAGGACTGTTGCAGAGAGTAGACGTTGGAGACTGGGGTGAAGAAAGATCGTCGTTGAGAGCAGAGGTTTGAGACTGGGGTGCAGAAGGACTGTTACAGAGAACAGAGGTTGGAGACTGGGGTGCAGAATGCCTGTTACAGAGAGAAGAGTTTGAGAAAGGGTGTGGAAGGATCTTACAGAGAGCAGATGTTGGAGACTGAGGTGTTGAATGATTGTTGCAGAGAGAAAAGTTTCGAGACTGGGGTGCAGAAGGCCTGTTACAGAGAGCAGAGTTTGGAGACTGGGGTGCAGAAGGAGTGTTAAATAGAGCAAAGGTTGAAGACTGGGGTGCAGAAGGACTGTTATAGAAAGCAAAGTTAGGAGACTGGGTGGCAGAAGGATCTTACAGAGAGCAGAGTTTGGAGACTGAGGTGCAGGAGGACTGTTATAGAGAGCAGTGTTTGGAGACTGGGGTTCAGATGAATCATGTAAAGAGAAGAGGTTTCAGACTGAGGTGTAGATCGACTGGTACAGAGAGCAGAGGTTGGAGACTGGGGATCAGAGGGATTGTTGCAGAGAGCAGAAGGTGCAGAGGGAGCTGCAGAAGGACTGTTACAGAGAGCAGAGTTTGGAGACTCTGTTGCAGAAGGACAGATACAGAAAGCAGAGGTTGAAGACTGGGGTGTAGAAGGACTGTTGCAGAGATCAGAGTTTGGAGACTGGGTTAGAGAAGGACTTTTCAGACAGCAGATTTTGGAGACTGAGGTGCAGAAGGAATGTTGCAGAGAGGAGAAATTAGAGACAGGGGTGCATATGGACTATTGCAGTGAGCAGAAGTTGCAGACTGAGGTGCAGAAAGCCTGATACAGACAGCAGAGTTTCGAGAATGTGGTGCTAAAGGAATTATACAGAAAACAGAGTTTGGAGAATGTGGTGCAGTAGGACCCTTATAGAGAACAGAGTTTGGAGACTGCAGTACAGAATGACTGTTACAGAGAGCAGAGGTTTTAGACTGGGGTGCAGAATAAGTATTGTAGCGATCAGAATTTGAAGACTGGGGTGCAGAAGGACCATTGCAGAAAGCAGAGTTTGTAGACTGGGGTTCAGAAGGATCTTACAGAGAGCAGAGTTTGGACACTGAGGTGCATAAAGACTGTCGCAGAGTGCAGAGGTTGGAGATTGGGGCGCAGTAGGACTGTTGCAGAGAACAAAGGTTGGCTTCTGAGGTACAGAAGGACTGTTACAGAGAGCAGAGGTTGGAGAATGGGTTGCAGAATTACTGATACATAATGCAGAGTTTGAAGACTCAGGTGCAGAAGGACCGTTACAGAGAAAAGAGTTTAGAAACTGGGTTGGAGAAGGACCCTTACAGAGAACAGAGGTTGAAGACTGCAGTACAGAAGAACTGTTGTTGAGATCAAGGTTGGAGACTCGGGTGCAGAGGGACCATTGCAGAGAGCAGTGGTTGGAGACTGCAGTACAGAATGACTATTACGAAGAGCAGATGTTGGAGACTGGGGTGGAGAAGAACTGTTGCAGAGAGAAGAGATTGCAGAGTGAGGTGCAGAAGGACTGTTACAGAGAGCAGAGTTTGGAGTCTGTTGTGCAGAAGGACTGATACAGATAGCAGAGGTTGGAGACTGGGGTGTAGAAGTACCCTTACAGAGAACAAAGTTTGAAGACTGCGGTACTGAAGAAGTGTTTTTGAGAACAAGGTTGGAAACTGGGGTGCAGAGGGACCATTGCAGAGAGCAGAGGTTGGAGACAGGAGTGCAGAAGGAATGTTACAGAGAGCAGATGTTCCAAACTGGGGTACAGAATGATTTTACAGAGAGCAGAATTTGAAGACTGGGTTGCAGAAAGACTGTTGCAGAATAGACATTGGAGACTGGGGTGCAGAAGGATCGTTGCAGAGAGCAGATTATGGAGACTAAGGTATAGAGGGACTGTTCTAAAGAACAGAGATTGGAGTCTGAGGTACAGAAGGACTGTTACAGAGAGCATAGGTTGGAGTCTGAGGTGCAGAAGGACTGTTACAGAGAGCAGAGTTTAGATACCGGGGTACAGAAGGACTGATAAAGAAAGCAGAGTTTGGAGACTGGGGTGCAGAAGGACCATTACAGAGAGCAGAGGTTGGAAACTGCAGTATACAAGGACTGTTACAGAGAGCAGAGGTTGGAGACTGCGGTGGAAAAGGACTGTTGCAGTGAGCATATTTTGGAGACTGGAGTGAGGAAGGACTATTGCAGAGAGAAGAGGTTGACCACTGGGTTGCAGAAAGACTGTTGCAGAGAGAAGAGGTTGCAGAGTGAGGTGCAGAAGGACTGTTACAGAGAGCAGAGTTTGGAGACTGTGGTGAAGAAAGACTGATACAGAAAGCAGAGGTTGGAGACTGGGGTGCAGAAGGACCCTTATGGGGAACAGTTTGAAGACTGCGGTACAGAAGAACTGTTGTAGAGAACAAGGTTGGAGACTTGGCTGCAGAGAGACCATTGCAGAGAGCAAACGTGGATACTGGGGTTTAGAAGGAATGTTACAGAGAGTAATGTTTGGAGACTGGGGTGCAGAAGGAATTTTGCAGAGAGCAGACGTTGGAGACTGGGGTGCAGAAAGATCGTTACACAGAGTAGACTATGGAGACTAGGGTATAAAAGGACTGTTCTAGAGAATAGAGGTTGGAGATTGTGGTGCAGAAGGACTGTTACAGAGAGCAGACTTTTAAGCCTGGCGTGCAGAACACTGGATACAGAAAGCAGAGTTTGAAGACTGGGTTCCAGATGGATTGATACAGAAAGCAGAGGTTGGAGATTGGGTGCACAAGGACCCTTACAGAGAACAAAGGTTGGAGACTGCAGTACAGAAGGACTGTTACAGAGAGTAGAGGTTGGATACTAGGGTGCAGAATAAATGTTTTAGAGAACAGAGGTTGGAGAGTTTGGTGCTGAAGGACCATTGCAGAAAGCATAGGTTGTAGACTGGGTTTCAGAAGGATCTTGCAGAGAGCAGAGTTTGGACACTGAGGTCCAGAAGGACTGTTGCAGAGAACAGAGTCTCGAGATTTGGGCACAGAAGGACTGTTGCAGAAAGCAAAGTTTGGAGTCTGAGGTGCAGAAGGACTGTTACAGAGAACAGAGTTTGGAGACTTCGGTGAAAAAGTACTGTTGCAGAGAGCAGATTTCAGAGACTGGGATGAGGAAGGACTGTTGCAGAGAGCAGAGGTTGAAGACTGGGGTGCGGAAGGACTGTTGCAGAGAGCAGAGGTTGCAGAGTGATGTGCAGAAGGACCGTTACAGAGAGCAGAGTTTGGAGACTGGTGAGCAAGAGGATTGTTACAGAGGCCAGAGTTTGAATACTGGGTTGCAGAAGGATCTTATGTAGAGCAGAGTTTGGAGACTGAGGTGCAATAGGACTGTTACAGAGAGCAGAGGTTGGAGACTGGGGTGCAGAAGGATACTTGCAGAGAGCAGAGTTTTCAGACTGAGGTGCAGAAAGACTGTTGAGAGTGAAGACGTTAAAACTGGGTTGCAGAAAGACGGTTGCAGAGAGGAGATGTTTGAGGCTAGAGTGCAGAAGGACTCTTACAGAGAGCAGAGGTTGGAGACTGAGGTGCAGAAGGACAGTTTCAGAGAGTAGAGTTTAGAGACAGAGGTGTAGAAGGACTGTTGTAGAGAGCAGATGTTGGAACCTGGGGTGTAAGGATCTTACAGAGAGGAAAGTTTGGAGACTGGGGTGCGGAAGGATCGTTGCAGAGTAGATTATAGAGTATAGAAGGACCGTTCTAGAGAGCAAAGGTTCGAGACTGGGGTGCAGAAGGACTGTTGCAGAGAGCAGTTGTTGAAGACTGTAGTGCAGAAAAACTGTTACAGAGAGCAGTGTTTGGAGACTGGGGTGCAGGACTGATACTGAGAGCAGAGGTTAGAGACTGGGGTGCAGAAGGGCTGTTAAAGAGAACAGAGTTTTGAGACTTGGGTGCAAAAGGCCTGTTACAGAGAGCAGAGGTTGGAGACTGGGGTGCAGAAGGCCTCTTAAAAAGAGCATTGGTTGGAGACTGATGTGCAGAAGGACTGTTACAGAGAGCAGAGATTGGAGACTGGGGTTCAGAAGGACTGCTGCAGTAGCAGAGGTTGGAAACTGGGGTGAAGAAGGACTGTTGCAGAGTGCAGTGTTTTTAGACTTGGGTGCAGAGGACTGTGGCAGAGAGCAGAGTTTGGACACTGGGGTGAAGAATGACTGTTACAGAGAGCAGAGGTTGGAGACTGAGGTGGAGAAGGACAGTTTCAGAGAGTGGAGTTTAGAGACAGAGGTGTAGAAGGATTGTTGTAGAGAGCAGATGTTGGAACCTGGGGTGTAAGGATCTTACAGAGAGGAAAGTTTGGAGACTGGGGTGCAGAAGGATCATTGCATAGTAGATTATAGAGTATAGAAGGACCGTTCTAGAGAGCAGAGGTTGGAGACTGGGGTGCGGAAGGACTGTTGCAGTAAGCAGTTGTTGAAGACTGTGGTGCAGAAAAACTGTTACAGAGAGCAGTGTTTGGAGACTGGGGTGCAGGACTGATACTGAGAGCAGAGGTTAGAGACTAGGGTGCAGAAGGGCTGTTAAAGAGAGCAGAGGTTGGAGACTGGGGTGCAGAAGGCCTCTTAAAAAGAGCAGAGGATGGAGACTGATGTGCAGAAGGACTGTTACATAGAGCAGAGATTGGAGACTGGGGTGCACAAGGACTGTTGCAGTAGCAGAGGTTGGAAACTGGGGTGAAGAAGAACTATTGCAGAGTGCACTGTTTTTAGACTTGGGTGCAGAGGACTGTGGCAGAGAGCAGAGGTTGGAGACTGGGGTGAAGGAGGACTGTTACAGAGAGCAGAGTTTGAAGCCTGGCATGCAGAATGACCGATACAGAAAGCAGAGTTTGGAAACTAGGGTTCAGAAGGACTAATACAGAAAGCAGAGTTTTGAGTTGGTGTGTACATGGACCCTTAAAAAGAACAGAGGTTGGAGACTGATTTACAGAAGGACTGTTACTAAGAGCAGAGTTTGGAGACTGGGGTGCAGAATAAGTGTTGTGGAGAAAAGAGGTGGAAGACTCTGGTGCAGAAGGACCATTATAAAAAGCATAGTTTGGAGACTGGGTTTCATAAGGATCACACAGAGAGCAGAGTTCGGACCCTGAGGTGCAGAAGGACAGTTGCAAAGAGCAGAGGTTTGAGTCTGAGGTGCAGAACAACTATTAAAGAGAGCAGAGGTTGGACACTTCGGTGGAAAATACCGTTGCAGAGAGCAGATTTTAGAGACTGGGGTGAGGAATGACTGTTGACGAGAGCAGCGTTTGAAGACTGGGGTGCAGAAGGGCTGTTGCAGAGAGCAGAGGTTGCATTGTGAAGTGTAGAAGAACTGTTACAGATAGCAGAGGTTGGAGACTTGAGTGCAGAAGGACCCTTAGAGAGAACAGAGGTTGAAGACTGTGGTACAGAAGAACTGTTGTAGAGAACAAGGTTGGAGACTGGGGTGCAGAGGGATCATTGCAGAGAGCAAACTTTGGAGACTGGGGTGCCGAAAGAATGTTACTGAGAGCAGAGTTTGGAAACTGGGATTCGGAAAAATCTTACACAGAGGAAAGTTCGGAGATTGGGGTGCAAAAAGATTGTTGCAGAGAGCAGACGTTGGAGACTGGGGTGCAGGACGATCGTTACAGAGAGTCGATTATGGAGACTGGGGTATACAAGGAGTGTTCTAGAGAGCAAAGGTTGGGGACTGGGGTGCAGAAAGACTGTTTCAGAGAGCAGTTGTTGAATACTGATGTGCAGAAAAACTGTTAAAAAGAGAAGTGTTTGGATACAGGGGTGCAGAACTTATACTGAAAGCAGATTTTGAAGACTGGGGTGCAGAAGAATTTTACAGAGAGCAGAGTTTGAAGAGTGACGTGCAGAAGGATTGTTACAAAGAGCAGAGGTTGGAGACTGTGGTGCAGAAGTACAGTTAAAGAGAGCAGAATTTAGAAACTTGGGTGCAGAAGGCCTGTTACAGAGTGCAGAGGATGGAGACTGGTGTGCAGAAGGCCTGTTAAAGAGAGCAGAGTTTGGAGAATAAGGTGCAGAAGGACTGTTACAGAAAGCAGAGTTTGGAGACTTCTTTTTAAAAGGATCATACACAGAGAAGAGTTTAAAGACTGAGGTGCAGAATGACTATTACAGAGAGTAGATGTTAAAGACTGAGGTGTAGAAAGACCATTGCAGAGAGCAGAGGTTGGAGACTGAGGTGCAGAAGGACTGTTGCCGAGTGCAGAGGTTGGAAACTTGGGTGTAGAAGGACTGTTTCAGAGAGCAGCGGTTGGAGATTGGGGTTCCGAAGGACTGTTTCAGAGAGCAGAATTTGGAGACTGAGGTGCAGAAGGACTGTACAGAGAGCAGACGTTGGAGAAGTAAGTGCAGAAGGACTTATACAGAAAGCAGGGGTTGGAGACTGGTGTGCAGAAGGACAGTTACAGAGAGAAGAGTTTGGAAACTGGAGTACAGAAGGACTGTTACAGAGAGCAGAGGTTGAAGACTGGGGTGGTGAAGAATTGTTGCAGAGATCAGATCTTAAAGACTGGTGCAGAAGGACTGTTGCATAGAGGAGGTTGGAGACTGGGGTGCAGAAAGACTGTTGCAGAGAGTAGGGGTTGGAGAATGGGGTGCAGAAGAACTGTTGCTGAGAGAAGACGTTAGAGATTGGGGTGGAGAAGGACTGCTGCTGAGAGCCGAATTTGGAGACAGAGGTGCAGAAAAACTGTTACAGAGAGCAGTGGTTAGAGACTTGAGTGCAGAAGTACTGATACAGAAAGTAGAGATTGGTGACTGGGGTTCAGAAGGACTGCTGTAGATAGCAGATTTTGGAGAATGGGGTGAAGAAAGACTGTTGCAGAGAGTAGCATTTGGAGATTAAGGTGCCACACGACTGTTTCAGAGAGCAGAGGTTGGAGTCTGAAGTGGAGAAGGACTGTTACAGAGAGCAGAGTTTGGAGACTGGGGTGCAGAAGAACTGATACAGAAAGCAGAGTTTGGAGACTGGGGTGCAGAAGGACAAATGCAGAGAGCAGAGGTTAGAGACTGTGTTGCAAAATGAACTTACTGAGAGCAGATGTTGGAAACTGAGGTGAAGAAAAACTGTTGCAGAGAGTAGAGGTTGGAGATTGGGGTGCAGCAGGACTTTTGCAGAGAGCAAAGGTTGGAGTCTGAGGTGCAGAAGGACTGATACAGAATGCAGAGTTTGGAGACTGGGGTGCAGAAGGACCATTACAGAGAGCAGAGGTTTGAGACTAGAGTACAGAAAGACTGTTGCAGAGAGAAGAGGTTGGAGTATGGGGTGCAGAGTAAGTGTTGTAGAGAACAGAGTTTGGAGACTTGGGTGCAGAAGGACCATTGTAGAAAGCAGAGGTTGGAGACTGGGTTTCCGAAGGATCTTACAGAGAGCAGAGGTTGGACACTGAGGTGCAAGAGGACAGTTACAGAGAGCAGAGGTTGGAGATGGAGGTACAGAGAGACTGTTACACAGAGCAGAGGTTGGAGAGTGGGGTGCAGAAGGACAGTTAGAGAGCACAGTTTTGATACTGGGGTGAAAAAGAAATGTTGCAGAGAGCAGAGGTTGGAGACTGGGGTGCAGAAGGACTGATTCTGAGAGCAGATTTTGGAGCCTGGGGACCAGAACGATCTTACAGAGAGGAAATTTGGGAGACTGGGGTGCAGAAGGATTGTTGCAGAGAGTAGATTATGGAGCCTGGTGTATAGAATGACTGTTCTAGAGAACAGAGTTAGGAGACTGGGGTGCAGAAGGACTGTTGCAGAGAGCAGTTGTTGAAGAATGAGGTGCAGAAGGACTGTTACAGAGAGCAGAGTTTGAAGTCTGAGGTGCAGAAGGATCACTGTAGAGCACAGAATTTTGAGACTGAGGTGCATAAGGACTGCTGCAAAGAGCAATTGTTGGAGACTTGGGTGCAGAACGACTTTTGCAGAGAGCAGAGTTTGGAGACTGGGGTGCAAATGGATCGTTTCAGAGCACAGAATTTTCGGACTGAGGTGCAGAAGGACTGTTGCAGAGAGCAGAGGTTGGAGACTGAGGAGCAGAAAGACTGTTACTGCAAGCAGAGTTTGGAGACTGGGGTGCACAAGAATCGTTGAAGAGAGTAGAGTTGTCAGACTCAGGTCCAGAAAGACTGTTACAGGGAGCAGATTTTGTAGACTGGGGATCAGAAGTATTTTTACAAAGAGCAGAGGTTTGAAACTGGGGTTCAAAATGATTGTTGTAGAGAGAAGAGTTTTGAGACTGGGGTGCAGAGGGATTGTTACAGAGAGCAGAGGTTGAAGAATGTGGTGCAGAAAGACCATTGCAGAGATCAGAGTTCGGTAACTGAGGTGAAGGAGGATTGTTAAAAAGAACAGAAGTTGGAGACTGGGGTGCAGAAGGACTGTTGCAGAAAGCAGAGTTCGAAGACTGGGGATTAGAAGGACTGTTGCAGAGAGCAGAGGTTGGAGACTGGGGTGCAGAAGGTCTGTTACATAGAGCAGAGTTTGGAGACAGGTTTACAGAAGGATCTTACAGAGAGCAGAGATTCGAGACTGAGGTGCAAAAAGACTATTACAGAGAGCAGAGTTTGGAGACTGGGGTGCAGAAGGATCGTTGCAGAGAATAGCGTTTTTAGACTGAGGTGCAGAAGAACTGTTGCAGAGAGCAGAGTTTGGAGACTGGGGTGCAGAAGGACTGTTGGATAGAGCAGACGTTAGAAACTGGTGTGCAGAAAGATAGTTGCAGACAGCAGAGGTTTGAGACTGGGGTGCAGAAGAACTGTTACAGAGAGCAGAGTTTCGAGACTGAGGTGCAGAAAGATCGTTGCAAAGAGCAGAGGTTAGAGACTGGGGTGCAGAAGAACTCCTACAGAGAGCAGAATTTTTAGACAAAGTTGAACAAGGATCTTACAGAGAGCAGAGTTGTAGACAAATGTGCTTCAGGACTGTTAAAGAGAGCAGTGGTTGGAGACTGGGGTGCAGAAGGATCGTTGTAGAGAACAGAGTTTTCAGACTGAGGTGCAGAAGGTCTTTTGCGGAGAGCACATCTAGGAGACTGGGGTGCTGAAATACTGTTGCAAAGAGCAGAGTTTGTGGACTGGGGTGCAGAAGGATTATTATAAAGAACAGAGGATGGATACTGCGGTGCAGTAGACCTATTACAGAGAGCAGAGTTTGGAGAAGGGGTTCAGAAGTAAATTTACAGAGAGTAGTATTTGGAGACTGTGGTGTAGAAGGACCTTTGCAGAGAGCAGAGGTTGAAGACAGAGGTGCAGAAGGATTGTTACAGAGAGAGAAGTTTGGAGACTGGGTTGCAGAGGAACTGTTGCAGAGAGCAGAGGCTGGACACTGGGGTTTAGAAGGACTGCTATGGAGAGCACAGGTTGGAGATTTGGTTTCAGAAGGACTGTTGCAGAGAGCAGAGTTTCGAGACTGCGTTACAGTAGGACTGTTAGATAGGCAAAGGTTGGAGATTTGGTACAGAAGGACTGTTGCAGAGAGCAGATGTTGGAGACTGGGGAGCAGAAGGACTGTTGCAGAGAGCAAAGTTTGTAGACTGAGGTGCAGAAGCACTGTTACAGAGAGCAGAGTTTGAAGAATGAGGTGCCAAAGGCCTGTTAGAGAGAGCACAGTTTGGAGACTGGGGTGCCAAAAAACTGTTACAGAAAGCAGAGTTTGAAGACAGGTTTGCAGAAGGATCTTACTGTGAGCAGAGTTTGGAGACTGAGGTACAATAGGACTGTTACAGAGAGCAGAGGTTGGAGACTGGGGTTCAGAAGGGTCGTTGTAGAGAACAGAGTTTTCAGACTGAGGTGCAGAAGGACTGTTGCAGAGAGAAGAGTTTGGAGACTGAGGTGCAGAAGGACTATTACAAAGAGCAGAGATTGGAGCCTGGGGTGCAGATGGACTGTTACAGAGAGCAGATTTTGGAGACTGCACTACAGGATGACTGTTACAAAGAGCAGAGATTGGAGACTGGGGTCGAGAAGGACTTTTGCAGAGAGCAGAGGATGGAGACTGGGGTGCAGAATGATCGTTGTAGAGAGCAGAGTATTGAGACTGAGGTGCAAAAGGACTGTTACAGAGAACATAGTTTTGAGAAGGGGTGCAGAAGGACTGTTACAGAGGGCAGAGTTTGGAGACTGGGTTGCAGAAAAATTATACAAAGAGAAAATGTTGGAGACTGAGTTGCAGAAGGACATTTACAGAGAGTAGAGGTTAGAGACTGAGGTGAAGAAGGAATGTTGCAGAAAGTAGATATTTGAGACTTTGGTGCAGGAGGACTGTGGCAGAGAGCAGAGTTTGGACACTGAGGTTAATAAGGACTGTTACAAAGAGCAGAGGTTGGAAACTGGGGTGCAGAAGGACTGATATAGAAAGCAGAGGTAGGAGACTTGGGTGCAAAAGGACCGTTACAGAGAGCAGATTTTGGAGACTGCACTACACGAGGACTGATACAGAGAGCAGAGGTTGGAGACTGGGGTAGAGAAGGACTGTTTCAGAGTGCCGAGTTTGGAGACTGGGGTGCACAAGGTTCATTGCAGAGAGCAGAGTTTTCAGACTGAGGTGCAGACGGACTGTTGCAATGAGCAGATGTTGGAGACTGGGGTGCAGAAGGACTTTTTCAAAGATCAGAGTTTGGAGACTGGTGTGTAAAAGGATTGTTGCAGAGAGAAGAGGTTGGAGACTGAGGTGCAGAAGGATTTTTACAGAGAGCCGAGGTTGGAGACTGCGGTGCAGATGGACCATGACAGAAAGCAGAGTTTGGAGACTGGGGTGCAGAAGGACTGTTACAGAGAGCAGAGACTGGTGACTGAGGTGCAGAAAGACTGTTACCGAAATAAGAATTTAGAGACTGGGATGCACAAGGATCTTTGCAGAGACCAGAGTTTTTAGACTGAGGTGCAGAAGACCTGTTACAGAGAGCAGTGCTTGGAGAATGGGTTGCAGAAGGTCAGTTACAGAGAGCAGAGGTTAAAGACTGGGTTGCAAAAGGATCTTACAGAAAGCAGAGGTTGGAGACTGAGGTACAGAAGGACTGTTACAGAGAGCAGAGGTTTGAGACTGAGGTGCAGAAGGATCGTTAATGTTAGCAGAGTTTTCAGACTGAGGTGCAGAAAGACTTTTAAAGAGAGCATAGGTTTTATACTGGGGTTCAGAAGGCCTGTTACAGAGAGCAGAGATGGGAGACTGGGGTGTAGAAGGATTATTGCAGAGAGTAGAGGTAGAATATTGGTGTCCAGAAGGACTGTTGCCGAGAGAAGAGATTGGAGACTGGGGTCGAGAAGGACTGCTTCAGAAAGTAGAGGTTGGAGAATGAGGTGCATAAGGACTGGTTACAGAGAGCAGAGGTTGAAGCCTGGGGTCCAGAAGGGCTGATACAGAAAGCAGACGTTGGTGATCTGGGTGCAGAACGATTGTGGCAGAGAGCTGAGGTTTAAGACTGGGGTGGAGAAGAACTCTTTTAGAGAGCAGATGTTGGAGTCTGTGGTGCAAAAGGACTGTTGGATAGAGCAGAGATTGGAGACTTGGGTTCAGAAGGAGTATTGCAGAGAGCAGAGGTTGCAGACTGAGGTGAAGAAGGAATGTAGCAGAGAGCAGATGTTGGATCATGTGGTGCAGAAGGACTGTTTCAGAGAGCAGAGTTTAGTGACCGGGGTGCAGAAAAACTGTTGCAGAGAGCAGAGGTTTCAGAGTGAGGTGCAGAAGGACTGTTATAGAGAACAGAGGTTGGAGACTCAGTGCAGAAGGACCATTGCAGAAATCACAGGTTGGAGACAGGGTTTCTGTAGTATCTTACAGAGAGCAGAGGTTAGACACTGAGGTGCAGAAGGACTGTAGAAAAGAGCAGAAGTTGGAGATTGGGGCGCAGAAAGACTGTTGCAGAGAGCAGAAGTTTGTGTCTGAGTTGCAAAAAGAAAGTTACAGAGAGCAGAATTTAGAGACTGGGTTAAGAAAAACTGATAGAGAAAGCAGAGTTCGGAGACTGGGGAACAGACGGATCATTACAGAGAGCAGAGTTTGGAGACTGCAGTACAGAAGGACTGTTAAAGAGAGCAGAGTTTGGAGACTGGGGTGAAGAAGGACTGTGGCAGAGAGGAGATTTGGAGACTGGGGAGCAGAAGGACTTTTGCAGAGAGCAATGTTGAAGACTGGGGTGCAGAAGGACTGTTGCAGAGAGCAGAGGTTTCAGAGTGAGATGCAGAAGGACTTTTACAGAGAGCAGAGTTTGGAGACTATGTTGCAGAAAGACTGATACAGAAAGCAGAGGTTGAGGACTGGAGTGAATTAGGACCCTTAAAGAGAATAGAGGTTGAAGACTGTGGTACAGAAGAACTCTTGTAGAGAACAGAGATTGGAGACTTCTGTGAAGAGGGACCATTGCAGAGAGTAGAGTTTGGAGACTGGGGTGTAGAAGGAATGTTACAGAGAGAAGAGTTTGGAAACTGGGGTGCAGAAGGATCTTACAGAGAGAAGACTTTGCAAACATGGGTGCAGAAGAACTGTGGCAGAGAGCAGAGTTTGGAGAAGTGGGTGCAGAAAGATCGTTGCAGAGAGCAGAGTGTGGAGACTGGGGTGCACAAAAACTGTTAAAGAGAGAAGAGGTTGGATCTGTTACACAGATCAGAGTTTGGAGTTTGGAGTGCAGAAGGACTGTTACAGAAAGCAGAGTTTGGAGACTGGTTTTCAGAAGGAACTTACACAGAGAAGAGGTTGGGGCCTGAGGTGCAGAATGACTGTTACAGAGAGTAGATGTAGAAGAGTGAGGTGCAGAAAGACCGTTGCAGAGAGCAGAGTTCGGAGACTGAGGTGGAGAAGGACTGTTTAAGAGAGCAGAGTTTGAAGACTTGGGTTTAGAAGGATTGTTGCATAGAGCAGAGGTTGGAGATTAAGGTGCAGACGGACTCTTGCAGAGAGCAAAATTTGCAGACTGAGGTGCAGAAGGACTGTTTAAGAAAGCAGAGTTTTGAGACGTGGGTGTAGAAAAACTATTGGAGAGATCAGAGTTGGGAGATTAAGGAGCAGAAGGACTGTTGCATAGAGCAAAATTTCGAGACTGAAGTGCAGAAAAACTGTTACAGAGATCAGAGTTTGGAGACTGGGGTGGAGAAAAACTGTTGCAGAGATCATATGTTGGAGACTGGGGTGCAGAATGAGTGTTGCAGAGAGTAGAGGTTGGAGATTGGAGTGTACAAGAACTATTGCAGTGAGCAGAGTTTGGAGACTGGGGTGCAGAAGGATTGTTACAGAGTGCAGAGGTAGGATACTGGGGTGCAGAAGGACTGACCCAGAGAGCAGAGGTTGGAAACTGGGGTGCAGAAGGCCTGTTACAGAGAGCAGAGTTTGGAGACTGAGGTGCTGAAGGATCGTTACAGAGAGCAGAGTTTGGAGACTGAGTTGCAGAAGGACTTTTACAGAGAGAAGAGGTTGGAGACTGGGATGAAGAAGGATTCTTACAAAGAGCAGACGATGGAGACTGGGGAGCAGAAGGAGTGTTACAGAGAGCAGACTTTGGAGTTGGGGTTCAGAAGAACTTTTACAGAGAGCAGAGGTTGGAAACTGAGGTGTAGAAGGCCTGTTAAAGAGAGCAGATGTCAGAGACTGAGGTGCAGAAGGATCATTAGAGAGAGCAGAGTTTGGAGACTGCAGTACAGAAGGACTGTTACAGAGAGTAGAGCTTGGAGACTGGGGTGCAGAAGGAATGCTACAAAGAGCAGAGTTTGGAAAATGGGGTGCAAAAGGATTTTATAGAGACCAGCT
>NW_027525723.1:0-16463 GCF_052094955.1 Ictidomys tridecemlineatus | reverse complement strand
GTCCAGTTACAGAGAGGAGAGTTTGGAGACTGGGGAGCAGAAGGACTGTTATACAAAGCAGTGTTTGGAGACTGGGTTGCTGAAGAATCTTACAGAGAGCAGAGGTTGGAGACTGAGGTGCAGGTGGACTGTTACAGAGAGCAGAGGTTGAAGACTGAGGTGTAGAAGGACTGTTACAGAGAAGAGAGTTTGGAGACTCAGGTGAAGACAGACTGTTACAGAAAGCAAAGTTTCAAAATTGGGCTGCAGAAGGACCACTACAGAGAGCAGAGGTTGGAGACTGCGGTATAGGTCTGTTACCGAGAGCAGAGGTTGGAGACTGAGGTGCAGAAGAATAGATACAGAGAACAGCGTTCAGAGACTGTGGTTGAGACAGCCTGATACAGAATGCAGAGATGGAGACTGGGGTGTAGAAGGATCTTTACAAAAAGCAGAGGTTGGAGACTGCGGTACAGAAGGACTGTTACAGAGAGCAGATCTCGGAGTCTGGGGAGCAGAAAAACTGTTGCAGAGGACAGAGGTTGGAGACTGGGGTGGAAAAGGAATGTTACACAGAGCTGAGTTTGGAAACTGGAGTGCAGCAAGATCTTAAAGAGAGCAGAGGTTGGAGACTGTGGTGCAGAAGGACTGTTGCAAAGAGCAAACATATGAGACAGGGTTCCAGAAGGATCCTTCAAGAGAGCAGATTTTAGAAACTGGAGTGCAGAAGGACTGTTAAAGAGAATAGAGTTTGGAGACTGGGGTTCAGATGGATCTTACAGAGAGCAGAGTTTGGAGACTGGGGTTCAAAAGGAGTGTTGCAGAGATCAGATGTTGGAGACTGGGGTGAAGAAGAATTGTTGCAGAGAGAAGAGGTTGGAGACTGAGGTGCAGAATGTCTGATACAGAGAGCAGAGGTTAAAGACTGTTGTGCAGAAGGAGTGTTACAGAGTGCAGAGTTTAAAGACTGGGTTGCAGAAGAATCTAACAGAGAGCAGAGTTGGTAGACTGAGGTGCTGAAGGACTGTTACAAGGAGCAGAGGTTGGAGACTGGGGTGCAGAAGGGTCGTTGAAGAGAGAAGGGTTTTGAGACTGAGATGCAGAAGAACTGTTTTAGAACGGAGATGTTGGAGACTGGGGCACAGACGGACTGTTGCAGAGAGCAGAGGTTGAAGACTCGGATGCAGAAGGACTGTTACAGAGAGCAGAGGTTGGATACAGGGGTGCGGAAGGATCTTACAGAGAGCAGAATTTGGAGACTGAGGTGCAGAAGGGCATTTGCAGATATTAGAGGTTTGAGACTGAGGTGCAGTAGGATCACTGCAGAGAGCAGAGGTTGGAGACTCGGATGCAGAAGGACTGTTACAGAGAGCAGAGGTTGGAATCAGGGGTGCAGAAGGATCTTACAGAGAGCAGAATTTGGAGACTGAGGAGCAGAGGGTTGTTACAGAGAGCAGATGTTGGAGACTGGGGTGCAGAAAAACTGTTGCAGATAGCAGAGGTGGGAGACTGGGGTGCAGAAGAACTGTCAGAAAGAGCAGAGGTTGGAGACTGAGGTGCAGAAGGAATGTTACAGAGAGCAGAGTTTGGAGACTGGGCTGCAGAAGTACTGATACAGAGAGAAGAGGTTGGAGACTCGGGTTCAGAAGGACCGCTAGAGAGAGCATATTTTAAAGACTGTGGTTTAGAAGGACTGTTGCAGAGAACAGAGGTTAGAGAATGGGGTGTAGAAGTACTTTTCCAGAGAGCAAAGGTTCAAGACTGAGGTGCAGAGAGACTGTTACAGAGAGAAGACGTTGGATACTGAGGTGCATAAGGACTGTTAGAGAGAGCAGAGTTTGGAGACTGGGGTGCAGAAAAATCGTTGCAGACAGAAGAGGTTTGAGACTGGGGTGCAGAAGGAGTGTTACAGAGAGTAGAGTTTGAAGACTGAGGTGCAGAAGAATCGTTGCTGACTGCAGAGTTTGGAGACTGAGGTGCAAAAGGACTGTTACAGAGAGCCGAGGTTGCAGACCGGGGTGCAGAAAAACTGTTGCAGAGAGCAGAGTTTTTAGACAAGGTTGCTGAAGGATCTTACATAGATCAGAGGTTGTAGACCAATGTGCAGCAGGACTGTTACATAGAGCAGAGGTTGGAGACTAGGGTGAAGAAGGATCGTTGCAGAGAACAGAGTTGTCAGACTGAGGTGCAGAAGGACTATTGCAGAGAGCACATGTTGGAGACTGGGGTGCAGAAGGACTGTTGCAGATAGCAGAAGTTGGAGACTGGGGTGCAGAAGAATCGTTGTAGGGAGAAGAGGTTGGAGACTGGGGTGCAGAAGGATTGTTATAGAGAAAAGATGTCGGAGACTGGGGTTTAGAAGGCCTGTTATGGAGAGCAGAGTTTGGAGAGGGGGTTCAGAAGTACTTTTATAGAGAGTAAAGATTGGAGAATGAGGAGCAGAAGGATCATTATAGAGAGCAGAGGTTGGAGACTGGGTTGCAGAGGGACTGCTGCAGAGAGCAGAGGCTGGACATGGGGTGTAGAAGAACTGTTGCGGAGAGCACAGTATTGAGATTTGTGTGCAGAAGCACTGTTGCAGAAAGTAAAGGTTGGAGACTGCCTTTCAGTAGGACTGTTACAGAGGCAGAGTTTGGAGACTTTGGTGCAGAAGGACTGTTGCGGAGAGCAGATACTGGAGACTGGGTTGCAGAAGGACTGTTGCAGAGAGCAGAATTTGTAGACTGAGGTGCAGAAGGACTGTTACAGAGAGCAGAGGTTAGAGATTCGGGTGCAGATGGACTGATACTGAAAGCAGAGTTTGGATACTCCGGTGCAGAAAGACTGTTGCAGAGAGCAGAGGATGGAGAATGGAGTGCAAAAGTCCTGTTACACAGAGCAGAGGTTGGAGACTGGGGTGCAGAAGGACTGTTACAAACAGCAGAGTTTGGAGACAGGGTTGCAGAAGGATCTTACAGAGAGAAGATTTTGGAGACTGTGATACAGCAGGACTGGTATAGAGAGAAAAGTTTGGAGACTGGGGTGCAGAATGATCATTGCAGAGAACAGAGTTTTCAGACTGAGGTGCAGAAGGTCTGTTGCAGAGAACAGATGTTGGAGAGTGGCGTGCAGGAAGACTGTTGCAGAGAGCAGATGTTGGTAACTAGGGTCCAGAAGGACTAATGTAGAAAGCAGAGGTTGGAGACTGGGGTGCAGAAGGACTGTTGCAGAGAGCAGAGGTTGGAGACTGAGGTGCGGAAGTTCTGTTACAGAGAGCAGAATTTGGAGACTTGGATTCAGAAGGACAGTTTCAGAGAGCAGAGGTTAAATACAGGGGTGCAGAAGGATTTTACAGAGAGCAGAATTTGGAGACTGAGTTGCAGTAGGACTGTTGCAGAGATCAGAGGTTGGAGACTGAGGTGCAAAACTACTCTTATAGAGAGCAGATTTTGGAAATTGCAATGCAGATGGAGTGATACAGTAAGCAGAGTTTGGAGACTGGGGTGCAGACGGAGTGTTACAGAGAGTAGAGTTTTGAGACTGAGGTGCAGAAGGATAGATGCAGAGAGCTGAGTTTTGAGACTGAGGTGCAAAAGGACAGTTGCAGAGAGCAAAAGTTGGAGACTGAGGTGCAAAAAGACTGTTACAGAGAGTAGAAGTGGGAGATTTGGGTGCAAAAGGCCTGTTACAGAGAGCAGAGTTTGGAGACTGGGGTGCAGAAGAACTCCTATAGAGAGCAGAGTTTTTAGACAAGGTTGTAAAAGGATCTTACAAAGAGCAGAGGTTGTAGACCGAGGTGCAGCAGGACTGTTACAGAGAGCAAAGTTTGGACACTGGGGTGCAGAAGGATCGTTGTAGAGAGCAAAATTTTGAGACTGGGGTGCAGAAGGATTGTTAGAAAAAACAGAGGTTGGAGACCTGGGTGCAGAAGGCCTGTTATGGACAGCAGAGTTTTGACAAGGTGTTCAGAAGTACATTTACAGAGAGTAGTTTTTGGAGACTGAGGTGCAGAAGGACCATTGCAGAGAGCAGAGGTTGAACACTGAGGTGCAGAAAAATTGTTACAGAGAGCAGATGTTGGAGACTGGGTTGCAGAGGGACTGTTGCAGAGAGCAGCGGCTGGACACTGGGGTGTATAAAGACTGTAGCCGAGAGCACAAGTTCACATTGGGGTGCAGAAGGACTGTTGCAGAGACCAGAGGTTGGATACTGGGTTACATTAGAACTGTTACAGAGGCAGAAGTTGAAGATTTGATGCGGAAGGACTGTTGCAGAAAGGAGATGTTTGAGATTTGGGTGCAGACGGACTGTTGCAGAGAGCAGAGTTTGTAGACTGAGGTGCAGAAAGACTCTTACAGAGAGCAGATGTTGGAAATTGTGGTGAAGATGGAGTGATACACTAAGCAGAGTTTTGAGACTGGGGTGCAGACGGACTGTTGCAGAGAGCAGAGTTTGTAGACTGAGGTGAAGAAGCACTATTACAGAGAGAAGAGTTTGGAGAATGGGGTGCAAAAGGTCCTTTACAGAGAGCAGAGTTTTGAGACTGGGGTGCAGAAGGATCCTTGCAGAGAACAAAGTTTTCAGGCTGAGGTACAGAAGAACTGTTGCAGAGAGCAGAGTTTGGAGACTGAGGTGCAGAAGGAGTGTTACAGAGAGCAGAGGTTGGAGACTGGGGTGCAGAAGGACTGTTACAGATAGCACATTTTGTAGACTGGTGTGCAGAAGGATATTATAGAGAGCAGAGTTTGGAGACTGAGGTGCAGAAGGACTGTTTCAGAGAGCACAGTTTGGAGACTGGGGAGCAGAAGTATCGTTTCAGAGAGCAGATGTTGGAGACTGAGGTGCAGAAGGATCTTACAGAGAGAAGAGGTTAGAGACTGGGGTGCAGAAGGACAGTTACAGAGAGCATAGGTTGGATACTGGGGTGCAGAAGGACTGTTACAGAGAGCTGAAGTTGGAGACTGGGTTGCAGAACGACTGATACACAAAGCAGAGTTTGGAGACTGGGGTGCAGAACGACTGATACACAAAGCAGAGTTTGGAGACTGGGGTGCAGAAGGACCTTTAAAAAGAGCAGAGTTTAAAGACCGAGGTATAGAAGGACTGTTACAGAGAGCAGAGGTTGGAGACTGGGGTGCAGAAGAACTGTTGCAGAGAACAGAGGTTGGAGACTGGGGTGCAGAAGATCCGTTGCAGAGAGCAGAGTTTTGAGACTGAGGTGCAGGTTTGTTACAGAGAGCAGAGGTTGGATACTTGGGTGCAGAAAGACTTTTACAGAGAGCAGAGTTTGGAGACTGGGGTGAAGAAGTATCTTACAGAGAGCAGAGTTTGGAGACTGAGTTGCAGAAGGACTGTTGCAGAGAGCAGAGTTTGGAGACTGGGGTGCAGAAGTATCTTACCGAGAGCAGAGTTTGGAGACTGAGTTGCAGAAGGACTGTTGCAGAGAGCAGAGGTTGGAGACTGAGGTGCAGAATAATCGTTTCAGAGAGAAGAGGTTGGAGACTGGGGTGAAGAAGGCCTGTTACAGAGAGCAGAGGTTGGAGACTGGGGTTCAGAAGATCCATTGCAGAGAGCAGAGTTTTGAGACTGAGGTGCAGGTTTGTTACAGAGAGAAGAGGTTGGATACTGGGGTGCAGAAGGACTTTTACAGAGAGCAGAGTTTGGAGACTGGGGTGCAGAAGTATCTTACAGAGAGCAGAGTTTGGAGACTGAGTTGCAGAAGGACTGTTGCAGAGAGCAGAGTTTGGAGACTGGGGTGCAGAAGTATCTTACTGAGAGCAGAGTTTGGAGACCGAGTTACAGAAGGACTGTTGCAGAGAGCAGAGGTTGGAGACTGAGGTGCAGAATAATCGTTTCAGAGAGAAGAGGTTGGAGACTGGGGTGAAGAAGGCCTGTTACAGAGAACAGAGTTTGGAGACTGGGGTGCTGAAGGCCTGTTACAGAGAGCAGAGTTTGGAGACTGGGGTGCAGAAGATCCGTTGCAGAGAGCAGAGTTTTGAGACTGAGGTGCAGGTTTGTTACAGAGAGAAGAGGTTGGATACTGGGGTGCAGAAGACTTTTACACAGAGCAGAGTTTGGAGACTAGGGTGCAGAAGTATCTTACAGAGATCAGAGTTTGGAGACTGATTTGCAGAAGGACTGTTGCTGAGAGCAGAGGTTGGAGACTGAGGTGCAGAATAATTGTTTCAGAGAGAAGAGATTGGAGACTTGGACTGGGGTGCAGAAAGACTGTTACAGATAGCACATTTTGTAGACTGGTGTGCAGAGGGAAATTATAGAGCAGAGTTTGGAGACTGAGGTGCAGAAGGACTGTTTCAGAGAGCAGAGTTTGGAGACTTGGTTGCAGAATGATTGTTTCAGAGAGCAGAGATTTCAGACTTAGGTCCAGTAGGACTGTTTCAGAGAGCAGATGTTCGAGAGTGGGGTGCAGAACGACTCTTTCAGAGAGCAGAACTTAGAGACTGGGGTGCAGAAGATTTTTTGCAGGGAGCAGAGTTTGGAGACTGGGGTGCAGAAGGCCTATTACAGATATCTCAGTTTGGAGACTGGTGTGCAGAAGGATATTATAAAGAGCAGAGTTTGGAGACTGGGGTGCAGAATGATTGCTGCAGAGAGCAGAGTTTTCAGACTGAGGTGCAGAAGGACTTTTGCAGAGAGCAGATGTTCGAGACTGGGGTGCAGAAAGAGTGTTTCAGAGAGCAGAACTTGGAGACTGGGGTGGAGAAGGATTGTTGCAGGGAGCAGAGGTTGTAGACTGGGGTGCAGAAGGACTGTTATAGAGAGAAGAGGTTTTAGACTGGGGTGCAGAAGGCCTGGTACAGAGAGCAGAGCTATGACACTGTAGTGCAGAATGATTGCTGATAGCTGCTGAGCCTTATTCTGGACACCTTCTCTTCCGCACAGTCCATCAGGCCCTTTCTACTCACCCTGCTCTCTTTTGGCTTTGTGAGCACCTGTGACTTCCACAGTCGCTCTAAGCCATGACTCCCAGGCCTATCACCTGGGAATCTGTCCCGCTGCCTCCTGGAATCTTCTTGGGGAGACCTCGCAGGTACCCACACTCCAGGCCCAACCTCCTTTCCTCCTTTCCTCTCCCCAGAAACGCTCCTTCTCATTTTTTTATATGTTTTAATGAGTGATCCCACTGCCACTCAGCTATCCCACAGACCAGGTGCCCTCTTGTGTCCTCATCACCAGGACTTTTAAGTGCTCCACCCAGGGTTCCTCTTCAGAGCTTTTCCCCAAGCTCCGAATGTCACATCTTCAGTTACCAGATAGTTCCTTTTAATCTTGTTTTGGCACCCGATTACTCTCCAAGACTACATGAACGTATTCTAACCAAAGCACATGAACTGTAGAGACTATTATGGCTTAGAAATAAGGTATCCCCCCACCAAAAGCTCAGGGTCAGCCACAGCAGCAGTGTTCAGAGGTGAAATGATTAGACTGTGAGACTTGTGACCTAATCTGTGGTTCTATCCATTTTGTTGGTTAATTATCTGAAAGGCCCACTGTACTGATAGGAGTGTGGGCAGGTGGAGTGTGGCCGGGGACATGCCCTAGGGAATCACATCTTGTCCCCTGCGAACTGTCTTTTTCTGTCTCCTCCCCCGCCCCAACCTTCTGGCTGCCATGAGCTAGGGACGCTTCCCCCCTTGTTTTCTTCCACCTCGGCATCCCACCTCATCTCAGGCCGGCAGCAATGGGTCAGCTGGCCCCAGACCAAACCTCCAAGCCAGGAGGCAAGAGTGCATCTCCCCCTCCGGGTTGTTCTGGTCAGGCCTGTGGTAACTGTGGCAACCGTGGACTGACCCAAGGAGTAGGTGTTATGAGTGAATTGGACCCATGACCATTTCCTAAATCCACAGATTATGTCATTTTCAGAGCTCAAGCCATTTTCTTATGGATGGCCTGTTTCCACCCTGCCCTCACCTAGAATGTGGTCTACTAGTGATTATTGAGATTCTCCAGCCGTCCTGGTCCTGCCCATTTGCACACCACAGCTAGCTCCTAGGCAGCCAGACCCATGGATCTCCTGCTGCCCACTGAGGAGAGAAGAGAGATTTTCTGAGGACCCTGTTAGAAGTTCACTCTTATTTTTTTTAAAGACCACATTCAGAGGGCATGTTTTGGGCAGTCCTTCACATGTGTCTTTGAGAAATTAGACTCACAATGATTTTTGTGATTCTCTCCCAGGCTCCAATAACCACCGCTCTACGCCCTACTTCTCTGAGATAAACTTTTTAGCTTCCACAAAGAAGTGCAAAACTGCTATTTCTCTTTATCTGTCTGGCTTATTTCACTTAATATAATTTCTCCCATGAGCTAGTTTTAAATAGAAACTGCACAAGAAATTCTTTTATGTCAGATTTTATTTTTATTCTGAAGAGATAATTCGAAATGGTCACATATGTTTATGTAGAAAAATGTTCATTAAAATATTTATAGGACTGGAGATGATCTGAATGTTTAGCCAAAGGGGAGAGATTAAGTTTATTTAAGAGAGATGTAAGTTTATTGATCATCTCAATAGATGCAGAAAAAGCATTTAACAAAATATAGCACCCCTACCTGTCAAAACACTAGGGACAGAAGGAACTTTGTAAAAGCATTGTAAAAGCTATCTATGCTAAACCCAAGGCAGCATCATTCTAAGTAGAGAAAGGTTAAAAGCATTCACTCTAAAAACTGGAAGAAGACAGGGTGCCCCCTCTTTCACCACTTCTATTCAACTTCATCCTTGAAATTGCCAGAGCCATTGGAAAAAAGAAAGGAATTAAAGGTATACAAATAGGTCAAGAAGAATTCAAATCTCACTCTTTGCTGATAGGATCATGTCATCTTCTTAAACTTTTTATTAGAGCATAATTGTTATACCTAGAAGTTGGGTTGATTAGGAAAAGGTCCTACGTACATGGAATCTGTTTTACTCCTTTTAGTTTCCACCCCCCATCTCTCTCCCCTAACCGCCCCTATTCTCCTTTCTCTACTGATCTTTCTTTGGGTCATTTATCTGTTAATTTCTGACTGGTGCTTTCTACATATACATACAGGTGCAGTCCCCTGTGGTAGACTTCCATGTGCACATAACATGATCTGCATAAAGACCTTTCACATTTCCTCCCTTTCCAAAACTCTCTGCCCTCTCATTCTCCTTCTACTCCACTGATCTTCCCTGTATACTAAAGATGGCCAGTCCAACCCCACTTCATCAACTTCTTTCCTCTATTTTGCTCTGGCCCTGATAATTTCACTATTGTAAAGGAATAGTTAACTTCTGCCTTTCTGAACACAGAGATCAAGATTGATGTAAAATGAGAAAAACTCTACATTGAAAAACACTGAAGGCAACACCGACTTTTTCTGCAGATGATGACTCTGCTTTGTAAATTTTTTTCTTAACATTTGCAATGAAAATGAACTTCTCCAAAATCCTATATTTACATAAAAGGACAACAGGAGACAGAGATTACTGAGACAATAAGAAATATCTTCACACAATGATGAGGTTGAATGGCTTTTTGTTGGCTTCTAGCAATTCTCTGGATACTCCCACCCACCATCACCCCTGCAAATGTGTCCAGCTCCATGGGTCTGATTTTCTGAGACCAGTCCCACAGGTTATCAGTCTCTAGGCTGCTTTTCATTCGATATTATTTGCCATGTTGCTGCAGATTAACAAGCCTGTTTGGGGTGCTCTCAGTCCATTTTCATCATGGTCTCTTTTTCTCTGTTTTGTAGCTATGAAAACATTGGAAATGAGCAATCAATCATTTGTCACTGAATTCATCTTCTTGGGATTTTCCAACCACTCCTCCCTACAGGGCTGGTTCTTCCGGCTCTTTCTGGTCATTTACCTGACCACTCTCCTGGGGAACATGCTCATAATAGTGGCCACCAGGGTCAGTCCTGCTCTCCACACTCCAATGTACTCTTTCCTCAGCAATTTGAGCTTCTTGGACGTCTGCTACACATTCACCACCCTCCCAGTACTGCTGGTGAACTTCTTCTGGGAGAAGAAGGCCATTTCGTATGAGGGCTGCCTTTCCCAGATCTTCTTCTTGGTGACAAGTGCTGGCACAGAAGGCGTTTTACTGGCTGTGTGGCCAATATGACTGCTGTGTGGCCACCTGCCATCTTCCTCAGTACCCAGTAATCATGAGTGTGAAGGTCTGTGTTAGCTTGGTGACTGGGTCCTGGCTGTGTGGGCTGGTGAATTTGGTCACACACACGGTGTTGGCCATCACACTCACTCTGTGTGGGCCCCATCAGATCAGCCACTTTCTCTGTGACACCCCATTGCTCCTGACGCTCGCCTGCTCAGACACCTCTGTCAACGAGTCTGCGCTCCACATTGTCAGTGCCACCATGGGACTGAGTCCCTGCCTCTTCACTGCAGGCTCCTACGCACTCAACAGGACGGCCATCCTGGTTATTCCCTCTGCCCAGAGCAGAAGGAAGGCCTTTCTACCTGTGCATCCCCCCTCACTGTCCTGGTGGTCTTCTATGGGAAAGCCAACTTCCACTATGACTGGCCCAGAGAAGGCTGGACACGCACACCCTGGTCTTTGTGATTTTCTGTGTGGTGACCCCCATGTTGAAGCCCATCATTCACAGCCTGAGAAGCAATGAGGTCCAGAGTACCCTGAGGAAGCTTGCTGGGAGACAGACTGTATAGTGAGATTAGAACTAGATAATGGTTTCATTCTAGGATATGTCTTAGTTGTAGAAATATGTGAACTCTTTAGCAGCAATTACAAGAGCACTCTCTCCATACACAGTGTCTCATGAACACTGTGGTGCCCCTCCAACCAGGGGAAGCACACTGTGCTGAGTATGTGACACATTGTGACCTCAGCTGGGTTCTCTAATCTACAGGTATTTCAGAATATTTTTATTACTTTTCTCTCCAAAAAAAGCCAATACCCAAAGCAGTGAATCTCCTTTCCCCCAATATTGCAGCTCTAGCCAACACTAGTGAATGTGAAGTGCTATGTGCAATGTGACTTTGACTTGCATTTTCCTAATGGATCTTGATTCTAAGTTTTAAATAAACACCATTTCTGTGTTTCTCCTTCACATGTGGAAAGACCTATGTATACACTCAAGTTTCTGTGGATATTTTTAATGAAGTAATACCATATATGCCTTTTGGATCTGACTCCTTTCACTTAGGATGTTTGCAATTTTTAGTTATATTGTAGCTTGTGTTAGTATTTTAGTTTATTCCTCCTTATTGTGACTGATCTTATGAAAATGCCACATTTCTTTTTTTATTTCCCACTGCATAGTAATTTTTACTTTGTGTCTGTGTGGGTGTCATACTGGAGATTGAACCCAGAGCCTCCTGCACACTAAACAATGTTCTACCACTAAGCCAAAGCCCAACCCTTTTAAAAATTTTGTTTTGAGACAGGGTCTTGCATATTTGCCCAGGTTGTCCCTGAATTTGTGATTCATCTGCCTCAGCTTCTTGAGTAGCTAGATTACAGACCTGCCTGGTCATTTTCACTTTTTGACTAATATGAATAAGATTCGTATATATAATATGAACATTATATATAATATGAACATTATAAGAACATTCATGTACAAATCATTGGTGGACAACTTTTTTATTTATCTTGAATTTGTAAGTAGGAGTGGAAGAGTTGGATCATTAATTCCATATTTAACTTTCTGAAGAAGTTCCATATCATTTTCAGACCAGTGGAACCAGCTTACCTTATTATTAAGAGTGGTGAATAAAGCTTCTTATTTCCTCACTCCCTTAACAACACATCATTATCATTCCTTTTATTGTGACGACCCTGGAATGTGTGAAGTGCTTCATCAAATGTGCTTTAGCTTTGCCTTTCCCTGATGGCTAATCATTCTAAGATCTTTTAAGAGGACTGTTAATGTGTCTCTCCGGAGCATGAGGAAAACCCCATTGTATTATGGGAAATTTTAAGTTTTAGAGACTTACCTCTTTATCTAATACTTTTATTTCTTTTTTTTTGTGCAGTAAAATACTACAAGACTTTCAAGCTTGTTGTCTTTTCTCCATCTGTGCCTGAAAGAGCTGTTTGATGACTCTTTTTTTCCCCTACTTTTAAACTCTATAGCGAACAATTTTTTCACCAGGTCATGAGCATCAGCAGGATCATAAAATTAAGGGGCACTAAGTCATACAGTGTTTTGTAAGGGATCAGCCCTTAGCAGAATTGGATCAGCTGAAGATAGTGGGGATGCTTTTAATATTGTGGCTTCTGATATCTGTCCATCTGGCAAAGTATGTAACATGAAGAAAAAACTTAATATGCCGTGTGAAATCCATCCCAATAAGTGTACACCCACCCTGACCCCTTCTCTCCCTAGCGAGAAAGGAAGGCAGTCTTGAGGTTTCAGCCACCCACAACTTCTTAGCAGAAATCTCACTCTGAACTTCGCTCACCCACATCCCAAAAGAGAGAGGACGCTGATCTTCTCGCTGCATGCTGGGAACAGGTGATTGCCAAGACATTAATAAATCCAACAGCGAAATAACTACTCTCCATTGTTGCAGTTGAACTCAAGCCATTGCCTTTGAGTTGTGTTTGCAAACTGAGGAGTCCCAGAGCAGCTAAAGTGGAAAGGCTCGATGCATATTCCCAACAGGTCAGCCCCAGACCTCTATAAATGTCCATCACAGGAAAATGAATTGTGAGAGATCAGAGGATTTTGACTCCTTCATGAGGCCACAGATATGCGACAGGCAACTTTCAGAATAACAGGTCCGTTTTGTAGTGAATGGAGACCAACAGCCAGTTTTACCAAGAGCTTTCTTTGCAGCCCAGGTACTAGTATGGAGAGCAGCAAGGGCCACACCAAAATCAAACATCTACGCCTCTCTGTGAGAGTTGCTGGTAAGTAGTTTATTTACCATCACAATTTTCAAAAACACTATCCCAAAATCAGGATATACCTACACCTTAGAAACATATTACAGAATATTGTACATATTTTCATTATCATTTTGATGGCATTTATGTAATGACCTATCATAGCACCTTTTCTATGTGTGTCTGAGTTTCCACAATACTACTTGTATTGCCAGAGTAGAAATAACTTCAGAGGTTATCACAAAACCTGAGGGATTTAGCATGATGCCTTCAGTACTGGAAGAAAACCCAAAACATAACCAGAAACCCTGGGATGCCTAAATTCCTTAAGTGAGATGATGTGTGTGGAAAATTACTTATGGTAAACAATAGATAATGCTAAGTGTTAATCCTCTGCTTTTGATGAACAGGACAAAAAGGAATAATTTTTAGGGAGAAAGTATAGGGACACATTCCCATTATGATACAATATAGCATAACAATAGACCTAACAAAATATCTGTTTAAATAAAAATCATTATTGTAGAAGAAGCTATGTTTAGAAACGTATTCATTCACTAATTAGGGGGTTTTCATCTTTATTTTACAACACATGGATGCTTGGGGAGGGGAGTTGCAAGCAATTTATTATCTGTAATAAATCCCTGAAGCTTGTGAGTAATCTACTTCATACACAACCCCCCTCCTTTAGAAATATTAAATTTTGGGGTCACTCATAAGTGACTTCATTCTTGGTCACCTGACTTTGAGATGACTGATTGGAAAAGAAAGATGCAGAGCTGCTTGTTCTGTGGGAACTGAGCCGATGGTCTCCATAAGGGATATGTTTAGGAGAAAGAAGACACTGAGTTCCTCAGAAGCCGCTGGGCTATGCTGCCTCACTTATGCCCACAGAGGCTTTATTTTTCTCAGCAAGATATCTGCACCAGAACCACTGAACAGAAATGTCCTCTCGCTTTTGTCAAGTCTCTGTTAGATCCTTTAGGTCCCACACGGTACCGTCTTTAAAGAATCTTTTAAAAACTCTGCTCCATGGATTTACGTGATAGACCTTCTTTATTATTCAAACCTTTACTGAGTGCACATTCACACAAAGTGTTGTCCTAGTGTTTAGAACACAATTGAGAGGCCCAACTAGGACCTGGAGGAGCGCATATTCAAGATGGAATTAGGGGCTTTGACAAGTATTAAGTGCTCCATTCTCAGAGCTGCCGAAGCAAACACTAAAAGAAAATAATGATAATTTGTAGATTACATAGAATTGTTACCAAGTTTCCTGCACATATTGAGTTCATTTTCTCATTAGATTGTAAGTTGGTTGAAGGACAGTGTCAGAGACCAGCTCCAACAGGGGTCTCAGGAGACGAACGGATGGTGAGGAGTCGGCGAAAGAGGGGGTGGAGAAACAACACAGACACCAAAGTGAAGGTGTTGATCACAATCTTTACTTGTGAAGTTGATCATATACACTTTTCATTTTGGCAGGCTTACAGTACTTTGTGGTTACAAAACAGGAATCATTATTCAAACAAAACAAAATATTACGTAGCTACAATTAGAATAGAAGAATGTATCTTGGCTTATGCATAAGCAAGCATTTGTACTTTAAGTTCGAGTTTTGCTTTGAGTTTTTTCTGCTTAGTTAACTTTTAATAATAGTTACAAATGTCCCAAACTATTGGCCTATACCTTGACTATTCTTTCTTGACTTACTGACTGGAACCGGTGCCATGGTTACGGCAAGTAGTTGATTTGTTATTACTTGTAATCAAACAAAAATAAGAGCACAAAACATTGTGCACAGGAACAAGAACAAGTTGCCCAGTACTAAGCACTAATTTATCTTCTTAAGATTAATTATCATTCTCTAGATTTTAATTTAATTTCTCAAAAACTTCCTTGACAGGAATACAGGGTGTTTTTTTTTTAGACATTAACAATTTACACTCCACAGCTAAATCATTGCATTTAGAGCAAACAGATCTATGCTTTAGAAGTAGTTGCATTAATTGGGAAAGTCATGATTTTTCCTTTATACTTAATGGTCATATGAGAAATCAAACTATACTTATTAAAGGAATACAAAAACAAATCAGCCCATTCCCAGAAACATACTGCGCTCCTCCAGAGGATGGACGCCTTGCACCATCCACCTCAGTAGGGCCTTGCTATTGCCTGAGTCAGGGGAGGGGCGCAGCAGGACAGGGAGCAGATCTTATCCTCTTTGGGTTTCTTGTAGATCTGGCTTAGGACTAAATTAAACCCTGTATAGAACAAAATTGGTTTGAATTGAAACTAACCACTACCAAGAAAAGAAATTTTAAAATCCTAAATGGAAAAGAGAATTTATTATTTTGAAGAATTTTATAACTAGAAGGCTCTGACATATCGTAAGATGTAATAATTTGTCTTCCCTTTCCCCTTTATGCTAGAAGAAGCACAGGTGAAATAAAAAGAACTGAAAGAGCTGGCACAGTGGTGCACGCCTCTAAGCCAGCAGCTCAGGAGGCTGAGGCAGGAGGATAGTGAGTTCAAAGACAGCCTCAGCAAAAACAAGGCACCATGAAACTCAGTAGGACCCTGTCTCTAAATAAAATATAAAATAGGGCTGGGGATGTGGCTCAGTGGTCAAGCCCCTGAGTTCAATCTCCGGTAACTGCTCCCCTACACCCCGGCCCCAAAAAAACAGAACTGAAAGAGATGTTAAATGCTGAATTGAGTGCTGAATCTCCAAGACAGGAGGGAGGCTTTTTCCTGGTAAATTTGTTAAGATTTTAAATCTACCAGTTAGGGGTAAGGAAATCCCTGCATGTTAGGTGAAAGAGCCCAGCCTCCCCCAAATTGTGTCCTTGGACAAGCATCACTGGGAACACTTGGAACTCACTGACTGAGGCCAACTGTTCTGCACAATGACCTCTGATGTTTCCCTTGGCTCCAAGCACCCATATCACATGGAAGGATATGAGGACAACTCTGGGCCAGGCCAGATAGCTCATAGATTTCACAGTAATAAATTCACATTGCCACAAGCACCTGAAATCATTCAGATATATTTCTGAATAAATTGACCTTGTACTGTGTGTGTGTGTGTGTGTGTGTGTGTGTGTGTGTGTGTGTGTGTGTGTAAACAATTTACTGGGCAACATGAAAATTAGATTTAAAATTTTAATCATTTCTTGTGCTATTGAGAACAAATAGGAATCATTGTTTCCCTGATGTGCATAAGGGTTTTCATGATCGCACCATTCTTCCTCATTTTGGTCATGCCCATTTTTTTTTTTTTGTTTGTTTAAGGAAAGGAATCCCTAAGGTTAGTCAGCAAAACATTTCATTTATTGCCAAAGCAAAAAAAAAGTTCTTCTATTAAGACTCTATACTTATTTATTTTATTTTGTTTATATTTAGATTTTAAAATTAGTTGTGCTTAACTGAAAAACCGAGTTTCTATTGAAATTTAAATACTTTAAGCTTCTTAAGGCCCTGAGATTTGGAATTTTAATGAAAGCTGTGTTGGCCTATTAATCATTTGCAATGAATTATTAGAACCAAAGACAAGAATGTCTGGGCATTGAAGATAATAAGACAGTTTACTAATATATGGTATTATCATCAGGTAACAAAGTATCACTACAAATAAGAGTT
>NW_027525722.1:0-16482 GCF_052094955.1 Ictidomys tridecemlineatus | reverse complement strand
GGTTGGAGACTGGGGAGCTGAAAAAATATTACAGAGAGCAGAGTTTGGAAACTGGGGTGCAGAGGATCTTAGAGAAAGAAGAGGTTGGAGACTGAGGTGCCGAAAGACTGTTACATAAAGCAGAGTTTGAAGACTGGGGTGCAAAATGATTGTTGCAGAGAGCAGAGTTGTTCAGAAGTACATTTACAGAGAGTAGTTTTTGGAGACTGAGGTGCAGAAGGACCGTTGCAGAGAGCAGAGTTTGAAGTCTGAGGTGCAGAAGGATTGTTACAGAGAGCAGAGTTTGGAGACTGGGTTGCAGAGGGACTGTTGCAGAGAGCACTGGCTGGATACTGGGGTGTAGAAGGACTTCTGCGGAGAGCCTTGGTTGGAGATTGGGGTGCAGAAGGACTGTTGCAGGAAGCAGAGTTTGGAGACTGGGTTAGAGTAGGAATGTTACAGAGGCAGACGTTAGAGATTTGGTGCAGAAGGACTGTTGCAGAGAGCAGATGTTGGAGACTGGGGTGCAGCAGGACTGTTGCAGAGAGCAGAGTTTGTAGACAGAGGTGCAGAAGCACTGTTACAGAGAGCAGAGTTTGGAGAATGAAGTGCAAAAGACCTGTTACAAAAAGCAGAGGTTGGAGACTGGGGTGCAGAAGGACTGTTACAGAAAGCCTGGTTTGGAGACAGGGTTGCAGAAGGATCGTTGCAAAGAACATAGTTTTCAGACTGAGGTGCAGAAGGATTATTGCAGAGAGCAGAGATTGGAGACTGAGTTGCAGAAGGAATGTTACAGAAAGCAGAGTTTGGAGACTGGGGTGCAGAAGAACTGATAGAGAAAGCTGACGTTAGAGTCTGGGGTTCAGAAATACTATTACAGAGAGCAGAGTTTTTAGACTGCAGTACAGAAGGACTGTTACAGAGAGCAGAGGTTGGAGACTGAGGTCCAGAAGGATTGTTACAGAGATCAGTGGGTTGAGACTGGGGTGCAGAAGGACAGTTTCAAAGAGCACAGATGGAGATTAGGGTGCAGAAAAAATGGTGCAAAGAGCAGAAGTTAGAGACTGGGGTGCAGAAGGACTGTTACTGAGAGCAGAGTTTGGAGACTGGGTTGCAGAAGAACTGATAGAGAAAGCTGACGTTGGAGACTGGGGTTCAGAAAGACCGTTACAGAGAGCAGAGTTTTGAGACTGTGGTACAGAAGGACTGTTACAGAGAGCAGAGTTTAGAGACTGAGGTGCAGAAAAAGTGTTGCAGGGAGTAGAGGTTTGAGACTTTGGTGCAGGAGGACTGTGGCAGAGAGCAGAGTTTGCAGACTGAGGTGAAGAAGGACTGTAACTGAGAGCAGAGTTTGGAGACTGAGGTGCAGAAGTACTGATACAGAAAGCAGAGGTTGGAGACTGGGGTGCAGAAGGACCGTTATAGAGAGCAGATTTTGGAGACTGCACTACACGAGGACTGTTACAGAAACAGAGGTTGGAGAAAAGGTGCAGAAAGTTCGTTACAGAGGGCAGAGTTACAGACTGGGTTGCAGAAGGATCTTACAGAGAGAAGATTTTGGAGACTGCAGAACAGAAGGACTTTTACAGAGAGCAGAGGTTGGAGACTGGGGTGGAGAAGAACTGTTTTAGAGAGCAGATGTTGGAGTCTGTGTTGCAAAAGAACTGTTGGAGAGAGCAAAGGATAAATACTGGAGTGTAGAAGTACTGTTGCAGAGAGCAGAGTTTGCAGACTGAGTTATGGAAGGACTGTTACAGCGAGCAGAGTTTGGAGACTGTGGTGGAAAACGACGGATACAGAAAGCAGAGGTTGGATACTGGGGAGCATAAGTACCCTTACAAAGAACAAAGGTTGGAGACTGCGGTACAGAAGGACTGTTACAGAGAGTAGAGGTTGGATACTGGGGTGCAGAATAACTGTTTTAGAGAACAGAGGTTAGAGACTAGTGTGCAAAATGATCGTTGCAGAGAGCAGAGTTTTCAGACTGAGGTGCAGAAAGACTGTTGCAGGGAGCAGATGTTGGAGACTTGGGTTCAGAAGGACTTTTGCAGAGAGCAGACATTGGAAACTGGTGTACAGAAAGATCGTTGCAGACAGCAGAGTTTTGAGACTGGGTTGCAGAAGGATTGTTGCAGAGAGTAGATTTTCGAGACTGAGATGCGGAAGGATCGTTGGAGAGAGCAGAGGTTGGAGAATGGGGTAAAGTAGAACTTTTACAGAATCAGAGTTTTTAGACAAGGTTGGACAAGGATCTTACAGAGAGCAGAGTTGTAGACCGATGTGCTTCAGGACTTTTACAGAGAGCAGAGGTTGGAGACTGGGGTGCAGAAAGATCGCTGTAGAGAACAGAGTTTTCAGACTGAGGTGCAGAAGGACTTTTTCAGAGAGCACATGTTGGAGACTGGGGTGCAGAAGGATCGTTGCAGAGATCAGAGGTTTCAGACTAAGGCTTAGAAGGACTGATACAGAGAGCAGAGTTTGGAGTCTGAGGTGCAGAAGGACTGTTAGAGAACAGAGTTTGGAGACTGTGGTGCAGAAGGATCGTTTCAGAGAGCAGATGTTGGAGACTGGGGTGCAGAAGGACCATTACAGAGAACAGAATTTAGAGACTGGGGTGCAGAAGACCTGTAAGAGAGAAGAGGTTGGAGACTTCTGTGCAGAAGGATTGTTACAGATAGCACAGTTTGGAGACTGGGGTGCAGAAGGATCATTGCAGAGATCAGAGGTTTCAGACTAAGGCTTAGAAGGACTGATACAGAGAGCAGATTTTGGAGTCTGAGGTGCAGAAGGACTGTTAGAGAACAGAGTTTGGAGACTGTGGTGCAGAAGGATCGTTTCAGAGAGCAGATGTTGGAGACTGGGGTGCAGAAGGACTGTTACAGAGTGCAGAAGTTGGAGACTGGGGTGCTGAAGCATCATTACAGTGAGCAGAGGTTGGAGACTGAGGTGCAGAAGGACTGTTACAGAGAGGATAGGTTTGAGATTGAGGTGCAGAAGGAACATTGCAGAGTACAGAGTTTTGAGACTGAGGTGAAGAAGGATTGTTACAGAGAGCAGAGGTTTGAGACTGGGTTGTAGAAGGAGTGTTGCAGAGAGCAGAGGTTAGAGACTGGGGTGAAGTAGGACTGTTGCAGAGTAGACTTTGGAGACTGTGGTGCAGAAGGACTGTTACAGAGAGCAGAGGTTGGAGACAGGGGTGCAGAAAGATCTTAAAGAGAGCAGAATTTGGAGACTGAGGTACAGAAGGACACTTGCAGAGATCAGAAGTTGGAGACTGGGATGTAGTAGGATCATTGCAAAGAGCAGAGGTTAGAGACTGGCATGCAGAAGGCCCAATATAGAAAGCAGAGTTTTGAGACTGGCATGCAGAAGGCCAGTTACAGAGAGTAGAGGTTGGAGACTGGGGTGCAGAAGGACTTTTACAGAGAGCACAGTTTGGAGACTGGTTTGCTGAAGGAACTTAAAGAGAGCAGAGGTTGGAGACTGAGGTGCACGTGAACTGTTACAGAGAGCACTGGTTTAAGACTGGGGTGCAGAAGAATCTGGAGAGCAGAGGTTTCAGACTGAGGTGCAGAAGTACTTTTACAGAGAGAAGAGGTTGGAGACTGAGGTGTATAAAGGTGGCTACAGAGAGCAGAGTTTAGACAATGGGGAGCAAAAGGACTGTTACAGAAAGCAGAGGTTGGAAATTGGGATTTAGTAGGACCATTACAGAGAGCAGAGGTTGGAGACTGGAGTCCAGAAGGACTGTTACAGAAAGCACAGGTTAAAGACTGAGGTTTAGAAGGATAGATACAGAGAGCAGAGTTTGGAGACTGGGGTTCAGAAGGACTGATTAAAAAAGCAGAGGTTGGAGACTGGGTTATAGAAGGACCGTTACAGAGAACAGAGTTTGGAGACTGCGGTACATAAGGAGTGTTACAGAGAGCAGATGTTGGAGACTGGGGAGCAGAAGGAGTGTTACAGAGGACAGACGTTGGAGACTGGGTTCCGCAGGACCCTTGCAGAAGGCAGAGGTTGGGGACTGCAGTGGAGAAGGAATGTTAGAGAGAGCAGATTTTGGAAACTGGAGACCAGAAAAATCTTACAGAGAACAGATTTTGGATACTGTGGTGCAGAAGTACTGTTGTAGAAAACAGACGTTGGAGACTGGGGTCCAGAACGATCCTTACAGAGAGCAGAGTTTGGAGACTGGGGTGTAGAAAGACTGTTGCAGAGAGCAGATATTGGAGACCGGGATGCAGAAGGACTGTTGCAGAGAGAAGACGTTGGAGACTGGAGTGCAGAAGGATTGTTTTAGAAAGCAGAGGTATGAGACTGAGGTGCAGAAGGATTGTTACAGAGAGAAGCGGTTAGAGACTGGGGAGCAGAAGGACTTTTGCCGAAAGCAGAGGTTGGAGACTGAGGTGCAGAAGGACTCATAGAGAGAGCAGATGTTGGAGACTGGGGTGCAAAAGGACTGATGCAGAGAGCAGAGATTGGATTATGGGGTGCAGAAAAACCGTTAGAGAGAGCAGAGGTTAGAGACTGCAGTACAGAAGGATTGTTGCAGAGAGCAGAGTTTAGAGACTGGGGTGCAGATGGACTGTTGCAGAGAGTAGGTGTTGGAGTCTGAGTTGCAGAAGTCCTTTTACATAGAGCAGAAGTTGGAGACTGGGGTGCAGAAAGATCGTTGCAAGGAGCAGAGTTTGGAGACAGGGGTTCAGAATGATCTTACAGAGAGAAGAATTTGGAGATTGAGGTGCAGAAGGAGTGTTGCAGAGATCAGACGTTGGAGACTGGCGTGCAGTAGGATCATTGCAGAGACCAGAGTTTAGAGACTGGGTTTCTGAAAGATATTACAGAGAGCATAGGTTGGAGACTGAGGTGTAGGTGGACTGTTACAGAGAGTAATGGTTGGAGACTGGGTGGCTGAAGGATCTTACAGAGAGCAGAAGTTGGAGACTGAGGTGTATAAAAACTGTTACAGAGAGCAGAGTTTGTAGACTGAGGTGCTGAAGGACTGTTACTGTAAGATGAGGTTGGAAATTGGTTTGCAGAATGACCCTTTCAGAGACCAGGATTTGGAGACTGCGGTATAGAAAAACTGTTACAGAGAGCAGAGGTTGGAGACTGGGGTACAGAAGAAATTCTACAGAGAGAACAGGTTTGAGACTGAGGTGTAGAAGTATATATACAGAGAAAAGAGGTTTGAGACTGGTATTCAGAAGGACTGATACAAAAAGCAGAGTTTGGAGACTGGGTTGCAGAAGGACTGTTATGGAGAGCAGAGGGTGGAGACTGCGTTTCAGAAGAACTGTTTCAGAGAGCATTTGTTGGAGACAGGGGAGAAGAAGGACTTTTGCAGAGGACAAAGTTTGGAGACTGGTGTGCTGCAGGACAATTGCAGAAAGCAGAAGTTAAAGACTGGGTTTGAGAATGAATGTTAAAGAGTGTCGAGTTTGGAAACTTGAGTGATTAAGAATCTTACAGAGAGCAGAGTTTGGAGACTGTGGTGCAGAAGGACTGTTGCAGAGAGCAGAGGTTTGAGACTGGGGTACAGAAAAACTGTTACAGAAAGCACAAGTTGGAGACTGGGGTGCAGAAGGATAGATACAGAGCGCAGAGTTTGGAGACTCGGGTTCAGAAGGACTGATTTAAAAAGTAGAGGTTAAAGACTGGGCTTCAGAAGGATCGTTAAAGAGAGCAGAGGTTGGAGACTTCGGTACAGAAGTACTGTTACAGAGAGCAGATGTTGGATACTGGGGAGCAGAAGGACTGTTACAGAGGACAGAGGTTGGAGACTGGGGTGTCGCAAGACCTTCGAAGAAAGCAGAGGTTACAGACTGCAGTGGAGAAGAAATGTTAGAGAGACAGCAGATTATGGAAACTGGTGTGCAGAAAAATCTTACAGAGAGCAGAGGTTGGAAACTGTGGTGCAGAAGGACTGTTGCAGAGAGCACACGTTGGAGACTGGGTTCCAGAAGTATCGTTGCACAGAGAAGAATTTGGAGACTAGAGTGAGAAGGACTGTTGGTGAGAGCAGATGTTGGAGAATGGGGTGCAGAAGGACGGTTACAGAAAGCAGAGTTTGGAGACTGGGGTGCTGAAGGAAGGTTACAGAGAGAAGAGGTTGGAGACTGGGGTGCAGAAGGACTGTTGCAGAGAGCAGAGGTTGGAGACTGGGGTGCAGAATGACTGTTGCAGAGAGAAGAGGTTGGAGACTGGGTTGCAGAAGGACTGTTACAGAGAGCAGAGGTTCGATATTGGGGTGCAGAAGAACTGTTACCGAGAGCAAAGGTTGCAGACTGGGGTGCAAAAAGCCTGTTTCAGAGAGCATCGGTTGAAGAGTGAGGTGCAGAAGGACTGTTAAAGAGAGCAGAGGTTAGAGACTGAGGTGCAGAAGGATTGGTACAGAGAAGAGAGGTTTGAGACAGAGGTGTATAAGGACTGTTACAGAAAGCAGAGTTTGGAAACTGGGGTGCAGAAGGATCGTTGCAGAGAGCAGAGGTTGAAAACTGAAGTTCAGAAGGATCGTTGCAGAGAGCAGAGTTTGGAGACTGAGGTGCAGAAGGATCGTTACAGAGAGCAGAGTTTGAAGACTGGGTAAGAAAGACAGTTACAGAGAGCACAGTTTGGAGAGTGGTGTGCAGAATAAATGTTGCAGTGAGCAGAGACTATAGACTGTGGTACAGAAGTACTGTTACAAAGAGCAGAGGCTGGAGACTGGATTTCAGAAGGAATTTTAAAAAGAGCAGAGTTTGGAAACTGGGGTGCCGAAGGATCTTACAGTGAGCAGAGGATGGAGACTGGGATCAGTAGGACTGTTGCAGAGAACAGACTTTGGAGACTGTGGTGCAGAATGATCATTGCAGAGCACAGAGGTTGGAGACTGGGGTATAGAAGGACTGTTGCAGAAAGCAGACGTTGGTGACTGAAATGCAGAAGAACTTATACAGAGAGCACTGGTTGGAGACTGGGGTGCAGAATAACTGATACACAAAGCAGCATTTGGAAACTGGGGTGCAGAATGACTGTTAGAGAGAGAAGAGTTTGGAGACTGCGGTACAGAGGGACTATTACAGAGAGAAGAGTTTGAAGCCTGGGTGCAGAAGGACTGTTGCAGAGAACAGAGGTTGGAGATTGAGTTGCAGTAGGATCGTTGCATAGAGAAGTGTTTGGAGACTAGGTTGCAGAAGTCCTGTTACAGAACAGAGTTTGGAGACTGGGTTCCAGAAGACCTGTTACAGAGAGCAGAGGTTGGAGTCTGATTTGCAGAAGTACTTTTACAGAAAGCAGAGGTTGGCAATTGGGGTTCAAAAAGACTGTTACAGAGAGAAGAGTTTGGAGACTGCGGTACAGAAGGACTGTTACAGAGAGCAGAGTTTGGAGACTGGGCTGCAGAAAGACAATTGCAGAGAGCAGAGGTTGGAGCCTGTTGAGAAGAAGGATTGTTGCAGTGAGCAGATGTGGGAGACTGGGGTGCAGAAGGACCATTACAGAGAGCAAAGTTTGGAAACTGAGGTGCAGAAGGACTTCTACAGAGAGCAGACGTTGGATACTGGGGTGCAGAAGGACTGTTACAGAGAGCAGATATTGGAGACTGGGATGCAGAAGGATCTTAAAGAGAGCACAAATCGGAGACCAGAGTGCAAAAGGACTGTTGCAGAGAGCAGAGGTTGGAGACTGAGTTGCAGAAGGATCATTGCAGAGAGACGAGGATGGAGACAGGGGTGCAGAAGGCCTGTTACAGAGAGCAGAGTAAAAAGACTGGGGTGCAGAAGGCCTGTTACAGAGAGCAGAGGTTGGAGACTGGGGTGCAGAAGGACTGTTAAAGATAGCACAGTTTGAAGACTGGGGTGCAGAAGGATCGTTGCAGAGAGCAGAGGATTCAGAATGAGGCGCAGAAGGACTTCTACAGAGAGCAGAGTTTGGAGTCTGAAGTGTAGAACGACTGTTACAGAAACCAGAGGTTGGCAATCGGTGAGCAGAAGGACCATTACAAAGATGTTGGAGACTGAGATACAAAAGGACTGTTACAGAGAGCAGAGTTTGGAGAATGGGTAGAAGAAGGATCGTTGCAGAGATTAGATGTTTGAGACTGGGTTGCAGAAGTTCCGTTACAGAGAGCAGAGGTTGGAGATTGTGGTTCAGAAGAACTGCACAGAGAGAAGAGTTTGAAAACTGGGGTGCAGAAAAATTGCTACAGAGAGAACAGTTTAAAGACTCGGGTGCAGAAGGACTGTTACAGAGAGCAGAGGTTCGAGACTGGGGTGCAGAAGAACTGTTACAGAGAGCAGAGTTTGGAGACTTGGTTGCATAAGGCCTGTTACAGAGAGCAGACATTGGTGACTGAGGTACAGAAGGACTTTTATAGAGAGCAGAGGTTGGAGACTGAGGAACAGAAGGATTGGTACAGAGAGCAGAGGTTGGAGACTGAGGTGCAAAAGGACTGTTACAGAGAGCAGATGTTGGAGACTGGGGTACAGAAGGATCATTGCAGAGAGCAGAGGTTGGAAACTGAGGTGCAGAAGGATGATTGCAGAGAGAAGAGTTTGGAGAATGGGGTGCAGAAGGATCTTTACAGAGAGCAGATGTTAGAGACTGGGGTCAGAAAGACAGTTACTGAGACCAAAGTTTGGAGACTGGGGTGCAGAAGGATCACTGCAGAGAGCAGAGTTTGGAAACTGAGGTTCAGAAGGATCATTTCAGAGAGCAGAGTTTGGAGACTCAGGGGCAGAAGCATCGTTACAGAGAGCAGAGGTTGTATACTGGGGTGCAGAACGACAGTTACAGATAGCAGAGTTTGGAGATCTGAGTGTAGAAGAAATGTTGCAGAGAGCACAGGTTGAAGACACGTTTGCAGAAGGACTGTTGCAGAGAGTAGAGGTTGGAGATATAGGTGCAGAAGGACTGATACAAAGAACAGAAATTGGAGACTGGGGTCAAGAAGGACTGGTAAACAAAGCAGAGGTTGGAGACTGGACTGCAGAAGGACCATTACAGACAGTAGAGTTTGGAGACTGCAGTACAGAAGGACTTTTACAGAGAGCACAGGTTGGATACCGGGGTGCAGAACGACTATTGCAGACTGTTGCAGACTGCTGTGCAGAAGAATCTTACAGAGAGTAGAGGTTGCAGACTGGGTTGCAGTAGGACTGTTGCACAGAGCAGAGGTTGGATACTGGGGTGCAGAAGGACTGTTACAGAGAGCAGAGTTTGGAGACTGCGGGGCAGATGGATCTTACAGAGTGTAGAGTTTGGAGACCTGGGTGCAGAAGGACTGTAGCAGAGAGCAGAGTTTGGAGACTGGGGTACAAAAGGACTGTTACAGAGAGCAAATGTTGGAGACTGTGGTGCAGAAGGATCTTACAGAGAGTAGAGGTTTGAGACAGGGGTGCAGTAGGACTGTTGCAGAGAGTAGAGGTTGGAGACTGGGTTGTAGAAGGACTGTTACAGAAAGCACAGTTTCGAGACAGGGATGCAGAAAGATCTTACAGAGAGCCTTTTGGAGACAGAGGTGCAGAAGGAGTGTTACAAGAGCAGAGGTTACAGACTGGGGTGCAGAAGAATTGTTGCAGAGAGCAGCGTTTTCAGACTGACGTGCAAAAGGACAGTTACAGAGAGCACAGTTTGGAGACCTGGGTGTAGAAGAAATGTTGCAGAGAGCAAATGTTGGATCCTGGGGTGCAGAAGGACTGTTTCAGAGAGCAGAGATTAGAGACTGGGGTGCAGAAGGCCTGCTAAGGAGAGCTGAGGTTGGAGACTGGGTTGCAGAAGGACAGTTATAGAGAGCAGAGTTTTGAGGCTGGGTTGCAGAAGGACTGGTATAGATAGCAGAGTTTTGAGGCTGGGTTTCAGAAGGATTTTAGAGAGCAGGGGTTTGGGACTGAGGTACAGGATGACTGTTACAGAGAGCAGTGGTTGAAGACTGGGGTGCAGAAGGAATGTTATAGAGAGCAGAGTTTTGAGGCTGGGTTGCAGAAGGATCTTACAGAGAGCAGTGGTTGCTGACTGTGGGGCAGCATGAATATTACAGAGAGCAGTGATTGGAGATTGGGGTGCAGAAAGATGGTGCAGAGAGCAGAGGTTTCAGACTAAGTTGCAGAAGGACTGTAACAGAGAGCAGAGGTTGGAGACTGAGGTGCATCAGGACTGTTACAGAGAGCAAAGTTTGGTGACTGAGGTGCAGAAGGACTGTTACAGAAAGCAGAGGTTGGAAATTGGGGTAGAGGGACCGTTACAGAGAGCAGAGGTTGGAGATTGCGGTATACAAAGACTTTAACAGAGAGCAGAGTTTTCAGACTAAGGTGCAGAAGGACTGTAACAGAGAGCAGAGGTTGGAGACTGGGGTGCAGAAGGATTGTTACAGAGAGCAGAGGTTGGAGACTGGGGTGCAGAAGGACTGTTACACAGAGCAGAGATTGAAGACTGGGGTGTAGAAGAACTGTTGCAGAGAGCAGAATTTGGAGACTGAGGTGAAGAAGGACTGTTGTAGAGAGGAGACGTTGGAGACTGGGGTGCAGAAGAATCGTTGCAGAGAGCAGAGGTTGGAGACTGGGGTGCAAAAAGACTGTTACAGAGAGCAGAGTTTGGAGACTGGGGTTCAGAAGGCTTGTAAAAGAGAGCAGAGTGTGGAGAAGGGCTCTAGAATGACTGTTACAGATCACAGAGTTTGGAGACTGGGTTGAAGAAGGATCTAACAGAGAGCAGATGTTGGGGACCCAGGTGCAGAAGGAGTGTTACAGAGAGTAGAGGTTGGAAACTGAGGTACAAAAGGATCGTAGCAAAGAACAGCGTTTTAAGACTGATGTGCAGAAGGACTGTTGCAGAGACCACATGTTGGAGACTGGGGTGCAGAAGGATTGTTGCAGAGAGCAAAGGTTGGAGACTAAGGTGTAGAAGACTTCTTATAGAGAACAGACTTTGGAGACTGGGGTGCAAAAGGCCTGTTACAGAGAAGAGAGTTGGGAGAAGGTGTGCAGAAGGACTGTTAGAGAGGGCAGAGTTGGGAGACTGGGTGGCAGAAGGATCTTACATGGAGGAGATGTTGGAGACTGAGGTGTAGAATGATCGTTGCAGAGAGAAGAGTTTGGAGACTGGGGTGCAGAAGGCCTGTTACAGAGAGCAGAGTTTGGAGACTGGGGTGCAGAAGGCCTGTTACAGAGAGCAGAGTTTGGAGACTGGGGTGCAGAAGGCCTGTTAAAGAGAGCAGAGGTAGAAGACTGGCATGCAGAAGGTCTGTTATAGAGTGCAGAGTTAGAAGACTGGGTGGCAAAATGGTCTTACAGATAGCAGAGTTTGGAGACGGAGGTGAAGGAGGACTGTTACAGAGAGCAGTGGATGGAGACTGGGGTTCAGAAAGATCCTGCAGAGAGAAGAGGTTTCAGACTGAGGTGTAGATCAAGAGTTACAGGTAGCAAAGGTTGGAGACAGAGGTGCAGAAGGACTGTTACAGGGACCAAATTTTGGAGACTGTGTTGCAGAAGGATCTTATATAGAGTAGTGTTTGGAGACTGAGGTGCAGAAGGACTGTTACAGAGAGCAGATGTTGAACTCTTGGGTGCAGAAGGATTGTTGCAGAGAGCAAAATTTTCATACTGAGGTGCAGAAGGACTTTTGTCAAGCAGATGTTAGAGACTGGGGTGCAGAAGTTTTGTTGCAGAGAGCAGAAGTTGGAGACTGCAGTACAGAAGGACTTTTGCAGAGAGCAGGGGTTGGAGACTAGGGTACACAAGGACTTTTTAAGAGAGCAGATGTTGGATACTGTTGTTCAGAAGGACTGTTTCAGAGAGCAGAAGTTGTAGAATGGGGTGCAGAAGGACTTTGGAGAGAGCAGAGGTTTGAGACTGAGGTGCAGAAGGACGGAGAAATAAAGCAGAGTTTGGAAACTGGCATGCAAAAAGACCTTTACAGAGAGCAAAGATTGGAGACTGCAATACAGAATGACTCTTACATAGAGAAGAGTTTGGAGACTGGGGAGCAGAAGGACTATTGCAGAGTACAGAGGTTGAAGACTGGGGTGCAGCAGGACCGTTGCAGAAAGCAGAGGTTTGAGACTGGCGTAGAGAAGAAATATTACAGAGAGCAGAGTTTGGAAACTGGGGTCAGAAGGATATTTCAGACAGCAGAGTTTGGAGACTGGGGTGCAGAAGGATCGTTGTAGAGAGCAGAGTATGGACACTGGGGTGCAGAAGGACTGTTGCAGAGAGTAGATGTTGGAGACTGGGGTGCAGAAGGACTGTTTAGAGAGCAAATGTTGGACACTGGGGTCCAGAGGAACTCTTTAATAGAACAGAGGTTGAAGACTGAGGTGGAGAAGGACTGTTACCGAGAGCAGCGTTTGGAGACTTGGCTGCAGAAGGACTGTTACACAGAGCACAGGTTGCGTACTAGGGTGCAGAAAGAAATTTGCAGACAGCAGAGTTTGGAGCCTGGGGTGCATAACGACTGGTGCAGATAGCAGAGTTTGGATATGAGGTGCAGAAAAACTGTTACAGAGAGCAGAGATTGTAGACAGGGGTGCAGAAGGACTGATACAGAATGCAGAGGTCGGAGACTGGGGTGCAGAAGGACCATTACAGAGAGAAGAGTTTGGAGACTGCGGTACAGAAGGATTGTTACAGAGAGTAGGGGTTGGCGACGGGGGTGCAGAATTAGTGTTGGAAGAATAGAGTTTTGAGAATGAGGTACAGAAAGACTGTTACAGAGAGCAGAGTTTTCAGACAAGGTTGCAGAAGAATCTTACAGAGAGCAGAGATTGTATACCGAGGTGCAGCAGGACTGTTACAGAGCGCAGAGGTTGGAGACTGGAGTGCAGAAGGATTGTTATAGAGAACAGACTTTGGAGACTGGGGTGCAGAAGGCCTGTTACAGAGAGGAGAGTTGGGAGAAGGCATGCAGAAGGACTGTTACAGAGGGCAGTGTTTGGAGACTTGGTTGGAGAAGGAACTTACAAAAAGCAGATGTTGGAGAGTGAGGTGCAGAAGGACTGTACAGACAGTAGAGGTTGGAGACTGAGGCACAGAAGGATTGTTACAGAGAGCAGAGTTTGGAGACTGGGGTGCAGAAAGACTGTTGCACACACCAGAGGTTGGAGACTTTGCTGTAGAAAGACTGTTGCAGAAACCAGAAGTTGGAATCTGGGGTGCTTAAGGACTGTTGCAGAGAGCAGATGTAGGAGACTGATATGCAGAAGGGCTGTTACAAAGAGCAGATGTTTGCGACTGGCGTGCAGAAAGACTGATACAGAGAGCAGAATTTGGAGACTGGCGTGCAGAAGGCCTGTTACAGAGAGCAGAGGTTGGAGACTGGGGTGCAGAAGGGCTGTTACAGAGTGCAGAGTTTGGAGACTGGGTTGCAGAAGGATCTTACGTAGAGCAGAGTTTGGAGTCTTAGGTTCAGAAGGACTGTTACATAGAGCAGAGTTTGGAGACTGGGATGCAGAAGGATCGTTGCAGAGAAAAGATGTTGGACACTGGGGTCCAGAAGGACTGTTACACAGAGCAGAGGTTGAAGACTGAGGTGAAGAAGGACTGTTACAGAGAGCATATGTGGGAGACAGGCGTACAGGACTGATAGAGAGCAGAAGTTGGAGACTCAGGTGCAGAAGGACCATTGCAGAGAGCAGAGGTTCGAGACTGAGGTGCAGAAGGATTGTTACAGAGAGCAGAGTTTGGAGACTGGGGTCCAGAAGGACTGTAGCATAGAGCAGAGGTTGGAGACTAAGGTGCAGAGGGACAGTTACACAGAGCACAGGTTGGAGACTGAGGTGCAGAAGGACTGATACAGAAACAGAGTTTGGAGACTCGGGTGTAGAAGTACCCTTAATAGGAGCAGAGGTTGGAGATTGCAGTACAGAAGGACTGTTATAGAGATCAGAGTTTGGAGACTGGGGTGCAAAAGGACCGTTGCTGAGAGCAGAGGATAAACACTAATGTGCAGAAGGATTGTTACAGAGAGTATAGGTTGGAGACTGGGGTGCAGAAGGACTGTTACAGAGAGAAGAGTTTGGAGACTTGGGTGCAGAAGGATCTTTCAGAGAGCTTAGGTTTGGGACTGGGCTACAGAAGGACTTTTGCGGTGAGCAGAGTTTGGAGACTTGGATGCATAAGGACCGTTGCTGAGAGAATAGGTTGATGAATGGGGTGCAGAGAGACTGTTACAGATAGCAGAGTTTGTAGACTGGGTTGTAGAAGTTTCTTTCAGAGAGCAAGTTTTGGAGACTGAGGTGCAGAAGGACTGTTACAGAGAGCAGAGGTTGGAGAGTGGTGTGAAGAAGGACTGTTTAAGAGAGCAGAGCAGAGGTTGGAGACTGGTGTAAAGAAGGACTGATGAAGAGAGCATATGTAGGAGATTGGGGTGCAAAAAAACTTTTGCAGAGAGCAGAGGTTGGAGGCTGAGGTGTAGAAGGACTGTTACAGAGTGCAGATGTTTGAGACTGGGATGCAGAAGGATCGTTGCAGAGAGCAGAATTTGGAGACTGAGGTGCAGAAAGATCGTTGCAGAGAGCAGATGTTAGAGACTGGGGTGCAGAAGCATCGTTACAGAAAGTAGAAGTTTGAGATTGGGGTGCGGAAGGACTTTTATAGAGAGCACAGGTAGGAGACTGGGGTGCAGAAGGAATGTTGCAGAGAGCAGAGGTTGAAGATTGCGGTGCAGGAGAACTTCTGCAGAAAGCAGAGGTTGGAGACTGAGGTGCAGAAGGTCTGTTAAAGAGAGCAGATATTGGAGACTGGTGCAAATGACTTATAGAGAAAGCAGATGTTGGAGACTGGGGTGCAGAAGGATGGATAAAGAGAGCAGAGCTTGGAGACTCCGGTACAGAATAACTGGTATAGAGAGCAGAGGTTAGACACTGTGATGCAGAACGACTGCTGCCTAGAACAGAGTTTGGAGACTGGGGTGCAGAAGGACTGTTGCAGCGAGGAGAGGTTGGAGACAGGATGCAGAAAGATTGGTGCAGAGAGCAAAGGTTGAAGACTGGGGTGCAGAAGGACAGATACAGAGAGCAGATGTTGGATACTGGGGTGAAGAAAGCCTGGTACAGAGAGCAGAGTTTGGAGACTGGGGTGCACGAGGACTGTTACAGAGAGCAGAGTTTGGAGACTGGGTTGCAGAAGGATTTTACAAAGAGCAGAGATTGGAGACTGAGGTGCACAAGCACTGTTACAAAGAGTAGAATTTGGAGACTGAGGTGCAGAAGGATCGTTACAAAGAGCAGAGCTTGGAGACTGAGGTGCAGAAGGATTGATACAGAGAGCACAGGTTGGAGACTGGGGTGCAGAAGGACTATTGCAGAGAGCAGAGGTTTTATTCTGGCGTGTAGAAGAACTGTTGCAGAAAGTAGAGGTAGGAGATTGGGGTGCAGAAGTACTGTAGCTGAGAGCAGAGGTTGGAGACTAAGGTGCAGAAGGACAGTTACACAGAACAGTGTTTGGAGGCTCGGGTGCAGAAGGACCCTTACAGAGAGCAGTGGTTGGAGACTGCAGTACAGAAGGACTGTTACAGAGAACAGAGGTTGCAGACTGGTGTGGAGAAGAACTGTTTCAGAGAGTAAATGTTGGAGACTGTGGTGCAGAAGGACTGATGCAGAGAACACAGGTTGGAGACTAGGGTGCAGAAATAACTTTGAAGAGAGGACAGGTTGGAGACTGGGGTGCAGAAGGATCTTACAGTGAGAAGAGGTTGGAGTCTGGGATGCAGAAGGACTGTGGCAGAGAGCAGATGTTGGAGACTGGGGTGCAGAAGGATTATTGCAGAGAGCAGAGGTTGGAGACTGATGTGCAGAAGGATTATTGCAGAGAGCAGAGGTTGGAGACTGGGGTGCAGAAGGACTGTTGCCGAGAGCAGAGGTTGGAGACTGGGGTGCAGAAGTTTCTTTCAGAGAGCAGAGTTTGGAGACTGAGGTGCAGAAGGACTGTTACAGAGTGCAGATATTTGAGACTGGGATGACGAAAGATCTTTGCAGACAGCAGAAGTTAGAGACTGAGGTGCAGAAAGATCGTTTCAAAGAGCAGAGGTTAGAGACTGGGTGCAAAAGCATCGTTACAGAAAGCAGAGATTTTTATGTTGGGGTTCAGAAGGACTTTTGCAGAAAGCACAGGTAGGAGACTGGGGTGCAGAAGGAATGTTGCAGAGAGCAGAGTTTGGAGACTGGGAAGCAGGAGGACTTTTGCAGAAAGCAGAGTTTGGAGAGTGAGGTGCTGAAAGACTGTTAAAGAGAGCAGATATTGGAGACTGGGGTGCAGAAGGACTTATAGAGAAAGTAGATGTTGGAGACTGGGGTGCAGAAGGATGGATAAAGAGAGCAGAGTTTGGAGACCTGGTACAGAAAGACTGATATAGAGATCAGAGGTTGGACACTGGGATGCAGAACGACTGTTGCAGAGAACAGAGGTTGGAGACAGGGGTGCAGAAGGACTGTTGCTGAGAGCAGAGTTTGGAGACGGGGGTGCACAAGCATCGTTGCAGAGAGTAGCTGTTGGAGACTGGGGTGAAGAATTTCTCTTACAGAGAGCAGTG